>NW_024082071.1:0-106041 GCF_003009895.1 Hyaena hyaena | reverse complement strand
AATCAAGAGCAAAAATAAATGATTGGGACCTCATCAAGATTAAAAGCTTCTGCACAGCAAAGGAAACAACCCACAAAACTAATAGGCAACCAACGGAATGGGAAAAGATAGTTGCAAATGACATATGAGATAAAGGGTTAATATCCAGAATCTATAAGGAACTCACCAAACTACATGCCCGAAAAACAAACAACCCAGTGAAGAAATAGGCAGAGGATATGAACAGACACTTCTCCAAAGAGGACATCCAGATGGCCAACAGACACATGAAACGATGTTCGGCATCCCTCCTCATCAGGGAAATACTAATCAAAACCACACTGAGATACCACTTCACGCCAGTCAGAGTGGCTAAAATGAGCAAATCAGAGAACTCTAGATGCTAGCGAGGATGTGGAGAAACGGGCACCCTCCTACACTGTTGGTGGGAATGTAACTGATACAGCCCCTCTGGAAAACAGTGTGGAGGTTCCTCAGGAAACTAACAATAGAACTCCCTTATGACCCAGCAATAGCACTGCTAGGAATTTACCCAAGGGATACAGAAATGCTGAGGCATAGGAGCACATGTACTCCAATGTTCATAGTAGCGCTCTCAACAACAGCCAAAACATGGAAAGAGACTAAGTGTCCATCATCGGACGAATGGATCAAGAAGATGTGGTTTATCTATACCATGGACTACTACATGGCAATGAGAAGCAATGAAATCTGGCCATGTGTAGCAACATGGATGGACCTTGAGGGTGTTATGCTGAGCGAAATAAGTCAGGCAGAGAAGGACAAATATCATATGTTTGCACGTATAGGAGGATTAGGAGGAACTTGACAGAGGAACAAGGGGTAAAGAAGGGCGGAAATGGTGGGGGAAAGGGAGAGAGGCAAACCATGAGAGACTCTTGAATGCTGACAAAAACTGAGGACTGATGGATGTGGGGGGAAGGGGGGATGGGCATGGAGGAGGGCACTTGTGGGGATGAGCACTGAATGTTATATGGAAACTAATTTGACAATAAAGTATTTGTAAAAAAATAATAAATTGATGTGTGCCAAAAAAAAAAAAAAAGAGCATAGTATTTCCAGCTGCTAGTACTGGTAGTGATAGAAGTAGTAGGTTGGCAGTAATTAGGACAGATCAGACGAATAGGGGTGTTTGGTATTGAGATATGGTGGGAGGTTTTATGTTAATAATTGTGGTAATGATATTAATAGCCCCTAGGATTGAGGGAACACCTGCAAGGTGAAGGGAAAAAATAGATCTACAGATGCTCCTGCATGGGCCAGATTGCCAGCTAAAGGGATGTATACAGTTCATCCGGTACCTGCGCCGGCTTCCACCATTGATGATGCAAATAAAAGCAAGAAAGTTGGGGGGAGGAACCAGAAGCTTATGTTGTTTATTCGGGGAAATGCCATGTCAGGCGCACCAATTATTAATGGAACCAATCAGTTGCCGAACCCTCCAATTATAATTGGCATAACTATGAAAAAGATTATCACAAATACATGGGCAATAACAATTACATTATACATTTGATCATCTCCTAATAGAGAGATGATCATCTCCTAATAGAGAGATGAACCAGGTTGGCCAAGTTCAGCGCAGATTAGGAGACTGAGGGCAGTTCCTACTATGCCAGCTCAAGCACCGAACAGAAGGTATAGAGTACCAATGTCTTTATGGTTAGTAGAAAATAGTCAGCGGTTTATGAACATATGAAGTGTTTGGTTTGCAATCAATTGATGTGAGATAGATTCTTGCAGTCCTTAAATGTTTATGTATAGGAGTTAAACTGATATAATTTATTTAGGGCTTTGAAGTCCCTTGGTCTGTTTTAACCTAAACTCCTAGTCCAGGATTGATAATAGTGGTGTTAAGAGGAAGTAGTATGGTTGATAATACGATTAAAGGGGGTAAGAGAGGGTTTTGTGTGTGTGTGTGCTATCAAGTTGTCATTTTATTTTTATGTTGTTTGTTGAGGGAAATGTAGTTAGTGCTGTGGGGTATATAAGTCATATGTAAAAATATAGATTAAGTAGTGCTGTAATAGCTAGTAGTGTTGGAATAATAATTATCTCATTTTTAGTCATTTCTTGGATGATTATTCATTTTGGGATAAATCCTAATAGTGGTGGGAGGCCTCCTAAGGATATTATTAGTGTAAGGATAAGGGAGGTGATTAGGGATGCTTTGTTTCATGTTGTTATAGTGATAATGTTGTTGTGGTGGAGTTATATATGAATAATATGAAGGCAGCTAGTGTTATAATGATGTAGATTGCTAGGTTTAAGATTATTATAGTAGGATTATATAGTATGATGGCTATTACTCAGCCTATACAGGCAATTGAAGAATAAGCTAAGATTTTTCATAGTTGTGTTTGGTTAAGTCCTCCCCAGCCTCCAATTAATACTGATATAATTGCTATTGGTAGTGGTAGGTTAGGGTTGATGGTGGGTGAAATTTGGTAGAGAATTGACAGGGGTGCGATTTTTTGTCATGTTAGTAGGATCAGGCCTGAGGATATGGGGATTCCTTGTGTGACTTCTGGGACTCAGAAGAAGCTAGACCTAGCTTTATTGCTAGGGCAGTGGTTATTATAATGGATGCTATGGGGTTGAGGTTTTTTGATATGGTTCATTGTCCTGAGTGTAAGAGATTGAACATGGGGCACCTGGTGGCTCAGTCGGTCAAACGTCCGACTTCGGCTCAGGTCATGATCTCCCGGTTCGTGGGTTCAAGCCCCGCATCGGGCTCTGTGCTGACAGCTAGCTCAGAGCCTGAAGCCTGTTTCAGATTCTGTGTCTCCCTCTCTCTCTGACCCTCCCCTGCTCACGCTGTCTCTATCTCTGTCTCAAAAATAAATAAAAAATTTAAAAAATAAAGAAAAAAGAGGGGCGCCTGGGTGGCTTAGTCGGTTAAGCATCCGACTTTCGCTTAGGTCATGATCTCGCGGTTCGTGGGTTCGAGCCCCGCGTCGGGCCCTGTGCTGACTGCCAGCTCAGAGCCTGGAGCCTGTTTCAGTCTGTGACTCCCTCTCTCTCTGACCCTCCCCTGCTCACGCTGTCTCTCTCTCTCTCATAGAAATAAAACATTAAAAAAAATTTTAAAAAAAATAAAAAATAAAGAAAAAAGAGATTGAAGATGATTCCTATTATTAGGAGTATGGATACGGTTGCTTGTATTAGGAAATATTTTGTGGATGCTTCTGTGGCTTGTGGGTTGTGGTTTTTTATGAGAATAGGGATAATAGCTAGTATATTTATTTCGGAGCCAATTCAGATTGTTAGTCAGTGGAGCTTGTTAGTACAATTGTAGTCCCTGTGACTACAGTTAATATGATGGTGATGAAGATGGGGGGTTTGATTAGTACAGGAAGGGCATAAGCCAACATTTTCGAGGTATGGGCCTGATAGCTTATTTAGCTGACCTTACTGTAGAATGTGGTGTAATAAGGTAGCACGAAGATTTTTGAGTTCTTAAGATTAGGTTCGAGTCCTATAATTCTAGAAATAAGAGGATTTAAACCTCTATGGTTTACTCTATCAAAGTAACTCTTTTGTCAGACATATTTCTTATGTTTTGGGTGGGATGCTAGCTGTGATAATAGGTAAGGATACATGTCACATGCATAGAGCAAACATGTTGTTAGGGAGAGGAATTGAACCTCTGATAGTAAAGGTTTAAGTTTTATGCAATTACCGGGCTCTGCCACCCTAACAAGCCTGGGCATCTTGGGCAGTGTTGGTGTGTAAATTGTTTAGATTAAGATTATATCATCTGTTGTACTGGAGGCACTTATGTGAAGTGGACTTCATTTCTCTTGTCCTTTCGTACTGGGAGAAAGTGTATAATAGATAGAAACCAACCTGGACTGCTCCGGTCTGAACTCAGATCACGTAGGACTTTAATCATTGAACAAATGAAACTTTGATAGCTGCTGCACCATCGGGATGTCCTGATCCAACATCAAGGTTGTAAACCCTATTGTTGATATGGACTCAAAATAGGATTGCACTGTTATCCCTGGGGTAACTTTTTCCATTGATCAAATATTTTAGATCAATAACTGATGTAATACTTTCGACTGGTTAGGTCTAGATTTAAATCATTCAGAGGTTGTTCTGTTCTCTGAGGTCACCCCAACCTAAATTGTTGACCCATGTGGAGTATGACAAAGGAGGCAAGACTACACAATGGGAAAAAGTCTTCTCAGTAATGGTTTTGGGATAACTGCAGAGCTACATATAAAAGAATGAAATTGGACAACTTTCTTACACTATACACAAAAATAAACTCAAAATGGATTAAGGACCTACATGTGAGATATGAAGTCATAAAACTCTTAGACAAAAACATGGGCATTATTCTCTTTTGATATCAGCTATAGAACATTTTTCTAGGTATATCTCTTCAGGCAAGTGTAAAAATAAACTACTAGGACTCTGCCAAAATAAAAAGCTTTTGCACAATGAAAGAAACCAAAAAGAATGAAAAAGCAACTTACTGAATGAAAAAAGATATTTGTAAGTGATATATCCAATAAGGGTTTAATATCCAAACTATATAAAGAACTTCTATAACCTAACACCAAAAAAATCCCAAATAATCCAATTTAAAAATGGGAAGAGGAGCTAAATAGACATTTTTCCAAGAAGACATACAGATGGTCAATACACACATGAAAAGATGTTCAACATCACTAATCATCAGGGAAATGCAATTCAAAACCACAGTGAGGTACCATCATCTTACACCTTCCAAAATGGCTAGAATAAAAACAAGAAATAACAAGTGTTGGTGAGGATGTGGAGAAAGAGGAACCCTCAAGCATTGTTGTGAAAATACAAATTAGTGAAACCCTTATGGAAAACAGTTTGGAGGTTTCTCAAAAAAATTAAAAATAGAAATACCACATGATCCAGTAATTCTGCTATTGGGTATTTACTCAAAGAAAATGAAAACATTAACTCAAAAAGAGACATGCACCCCTATGTTTATTGCAGCATTGTTTACTATAGCCAACATATGGAAGCAATCAAAGTGTCCATTTGTAAATGAATGGGTAAAGAAGACACACACACACACACACACACACACGCACGTATGCACACACAATGGAATATTAGTCATAAAAAAGAATAAGATCTTGCCATTTGTGACAATGGGGATATACCTAGAGGACATTATGCCACGTGAAATAAGTCAGACAGAGAAATATAAATGCCATATGATTTCCCTCATATGTGGAATTTAAGAAACAAAACAAATGAACAAAAAGAAAAAGATGAACAAAAAAACCACAAAACTCTTAAATACAAAGAACAAATATAGGGGAGATGGGTGAAGTAAATAAAGGAGATTAAGATGTACAAACTTTCAGTTACAAAATAAATAAGTCATGGAAATCAAAAATATAGCATAGGACTTGGATTGTGTCTCCCTCTCTCTCTCCCCTCTGCTTTCACTCGGTCTCTCAGTCTCTCTCTCTCTCTCTCTCTTTCTCTCTCTTTCTCAAACTAAATAAAAATTAAACAATTTTTAAAGTGTAGCATAATAAATATAGTCAACAAGATTGTAATAACTTTGTTGATGACACATGATGACTACCTTCATTCTTTGAGCACTGCATAAGGTACAGAGTTGTTGAATTGTTATGTTGTACACCATTATGCTGTATACAATATACAGCATATACACTGTATATTAATTATACTTCAAAATACATACATACATATATAAGGTTACTAGAGCTTAGGAGAATAAGGTGTTATAGTTTAATGATTACAGAATTCTGTTTGGAGTGATGCAAAGTTTTGGAAATAAATAGTGGCAATGGTTGTACAACATTGTGGAAAGAACATTAATACCATTAAAAAGTAGATTTAATAATGACGCCAAAAAAGTTGATAATAGCAATTATTAAGGTAAGTGGAATAAGTAGTCAATATATTCTTTCAGACATTTCCTGTTATGAGATAGTATTCACTCTTTCCTTCTCACTCTCTCTCCCTCTCTCACACACACATCAAGTTGAAGATACTATAGATTTTAATATGCACAATTTATTTATGGACCAATAATCAGGGGGAAAATGCTGCCAACTAAACCATGACACTCCACTGATTGTAAGATGCATCTCAGTTTCAGAGATGTTAAACTATGAAACAAATGGGTCCTGAAAACAATGAAATGCTGTGCATATGTGTATATGAGTACATGTGTGCACGTATGTGAGAGAATGAGTTCTTGGGAGATTCTCACTTCCTGAATCATTAGCATTAACTATGACATACCTATACAACTCTGTCACGTGGTGCTAGGTACATTTTCATTTCTCCCTATTACACATAACCACTTTCCATCACTCTTCATACCCTCACTCCAGGCTTCCTGAAGTCTCAAGCTCCCCTTGGTTCCAAAATGTCTCCAAAACTTTTAAAAAGTAACCTTATTTCAAACATGATAATTTTGACTTTTCTAGCTCACTTGTCCCTTTGAAAATAATTCAGTCCTGTATTTCATTCTCTTAGGTCTTACTAATTGACTGGAATAAAATGTATGAAGTAATTATAGTGTTTTCATGGTCTGCAATAAATTTTTCATGTTAGATTTTTGTCTTAACATAGGCTTTCTTACCAAACAAACAAGTGTGCATTTATTGAAAAAAAAAAGGAGTTGTATATAAAGAGGAAGTGTTTTGTTCCCTTCAAATCATACTTGTTAATACTATTTATTACCTCAAATATGTAAATCTGGGTGGCCTAGGGGCTACCAAAAGTCTAAAAAGAAACCTCACCTTCCTTTGTCTCCTGCAGGAATACAGAGACAAAGTCTCAGAAATAAAGTAAATCTAAGCAGCTACTTTGACCCTCCCCCCTCATTCTCGCACTATGGGATTATCTTCCTCTTTTTCCTCCCCTTCTCCATCATCATCATCATCATCATCACCATCACCATCATCATCATCCTCTTACCTTCATCTTTGATTTGTCTCCTAAAAATAAAACCTAGGTATGAAAGTAATTCCTGATTCCAGGATCTATATAGCAACCCAGTGCTTACACTTTGAATACTAACCTCATTTCAGGTTGTACCCAAATTTTGGATCCTTATGTACCTATTTTTATTTCTACATTATTGCGTTATGGTAAATATAATTTGAAAAGGCATTTTACTTTTTCTTTAAACTTTTTTTTTAATATTTTTACTTATTTCTCAGAGAGAGGTAGCATGTGCAAGGGAGGGTCAAAGAGAGAGGGAGATACAGAATCTGAACCAGGCTCCAGGCTAGCTGTTAGCACAGAGCCCGACGCGGGGCTCGAACCCACGAACCGTGAGATCATGACCTGAGCTGAAATTGGCCGCTTAACCGACTGAGCCACCCAGGTACCCCTAAATTTTTTTTAAATGTTTTATTTATTTCTAGGTGAGAGAGAGAGAGAGACAGCATGAGCAGGGGAGGGTCAGAGAGAGAGGGAGTCACAGACTCTGAAATAGGCTCCAGGCCCTGAGCTGGCAGTCAGCACAGAGCCCGACGCGGGGCTCGAACCCACAAACCGCGAGATCATGACCTAAGCGAAAGTCGGACGCTTAACCGACTAAGCCACCCAGGCGCCCCACTTTTTCTTTAAATAAAGGTGGCATTCATTAGTCTGTCTTTTACACTTCTTAGCACTTTTCTCCATCTAAGAAGCCCTTCCAGGAACAAAAATTGAGTTCTCTGGTGGGCAATGTGTACATATGTATCAAAAACTTTAATATTATGCAGGAGATTTAAACCCAGAAATTTCACATCTAAGAACATATTTTAAGGAGAAAATTTGCTGTAAATACAAAAAGTAATGTTTAAAGATATTCATTAGGTGCATCTTATAATTCAATCAATGTAAATTTGGTTAGATAAATTTTAGTGAATGAATTACTCAAGCAATGTACTATCAGGTGGCCATTTTATGTTCAGGAATATTATCGACACATGGATGTTTATAATAAATTCCTAGCCACCAAACACAGGCTTCAAAATAAAATGTATGCTATTTACCATTTTCACCTGGCATGAGGATTAAAATGTTTGGAGTCAAAGACATCTTGGTTCAAACCTTGGTTCCAATATCCAGTTCTAACACTGGCTCCTTAAACAAATATGTGTAAGTTTTCCAGCTTTACAGAGCCTCAGTTTCCTCATGTCATTTATAAATAATAATATTTACCTCTTAATGTTTTTGTAGAGATTCATTTAAATAATGTATGCAGAGACCTAAGGACATAGCCCCAAAATAATAAGCATTCCATAAATGGTTTTCCACACTGAATGTGTGACATGCAGGAATTTTTATTATATGTAACAGAAGTAAATTTTGGCTAACTCAAACAATAGCAAACTCATTAAAAAATAATATGGAAAAGTTGGAGAACCAATCTGGGAAATAGGCAAAAACAAATTCAGCTTCAGGGGCTAGAAAGCAGAAATTATAGGATTACTCTTGTAGTGCAACAATCGGGCAGGGATGTTGGTACCCAGAAAAGAGAATGCCAACTCCTTCCTTCACTCACCAGTTTCACACACTCAAAAGTCAAAGTCTCAGCAGAGGGCTTCCATGGACTGATCTGATGCCACTGCCTACATTCTGGTCACAGAAGGCAGGGAAGCAACAATCTGGGTCTTTGGGGCACAGGCAGCTGGATTTTCCCTCTCAGCAAGATTATATACAAAATGGTAGTAGATCAACTCTTGAAGAAAATCAGGGTTCTGTTGAAAAATGGTGGATACTGCTAAGTGCCATAGAATGATACATGTTCTTGTATCATAAAAACACAAGGTAATTTTGAAATGGGAAAAACATAAATCAAAAATTTATTTTAAAAAAACTCTTCTACATACATGTGACCATCATAAAACCCCAGGAGGAAAACAGAAAAACAATTATTTTCATTTTATAAAGAAAAACCAAGGCTTTGGGAAGATAAAGGACCAACCCAAGGACACTACACTTAGTTTCTGCAGAGCTGAAACAGAATGCTGAGTCATAGTCCAAGGCTCTTCTCTAGGTGCACCCTGAAAATTGTGTAACATACTCCAGCCTTCCCTGCTTCTCAACCCTAAACTTCAAAGGACACAGATTAGCAGTTGATAGTATTTTCCTTTTCCTATAACTTGCTGGTCTGTTCCTCCCACCACCACCATCACCCACCTCACTGCTTGAAATTCAGCTCCCCCACCACCACCAGCTGGATGCTCAGCCAGAAGCAGTACAGTTATCCTGCCTGAGGATGGCTGGGAGACTTGGCAATCTGCCTCCACCTCCAACACATTTGAAGGAAAGAGAGGGTGGAGAACAGAGAACTGAGAAAACACTGGAGAAAGAAAGGAGTCACACCGGAGGAAGACAAAAAGGCAGGGCCCAACCTGGAAAGGAAGTGGTATGGAGGACAGGCAGTAGGGAGACAGAAAGAATTATGTTTTTTAAGCCAAAGAATTAGGAAAAAATTTAAATCAGCCAGGAAGAGGTCCAGTGATTACCAAGATCTCCTGCATCTAGCCAGAGAAAAAAGTTAAAGTCTTACAAAACTGCCATCCCTCTCTCTCTGGAATAATTGATTCTCATGATATACCACAATATTTGACATCTAAGTAACTGAGGGTTTGTTTTCTGCTTTTTATCTCTCCTTACAGTTTATAGAAGAGCCCACCCAAAAGAGCAAACCAATTGCAAATTCTCAGACTCTAAGAGTTACAATGATACTGAATACCTCTAGAAAGATCCTAAACATCTTATCTAATACATGCATTTTCAGTTAGAGAAACTGAGACACAAAATTACAAATTTGACCAAAACTATTTATGTACTTTAAAACACTTAAATATGACTCTCTAGAACAGGGATTGGAAAACTTTTTTTTCTATTAAAGGCCATCTCTAGTAAATATTTTTGACATTGAGAGTCATATAGTGTTCATCACATCTACTCAACTCTGCCATTATACAACAGACACAGCCATAGACAGCATATAAACAAATGGACTTGGCCAGTAGACTGTAGTTTATTGACATCTGATCTGGACCTTGTTTTTTCTTAAATACCATGTGAACATTCCAGGAAAACATATGATCAAATGGCAGGCATAAATTAAATTCCCATACAAATGATACTAACAATGGCTGCAAGTAGATGAAGCACTTCTTATGCAATTTTCCTCATTTAATTGCTCCACCAGTCCTGTGCAATTAATGCTATTATGCTAATTTTTTGGATAAGGAAACAAAGATACATGTAAGTCAAATAACTTGCCAATAGTCATACAGTTAAAAGGTGGTAATGTCAGTATTTGAACCTAGATGGTGTCTCACTTCAGGACTAAAGTGCTTAACAACTACACCAGATGAGAGAATATAGACACTTGGAAGGTGGAATAGAAAGCCATATCAAGTTTCTCACAAAGCACTGAATGTTTTCATGTTATTTTGAAGGAAACATCCAATAGTTTAAATATTTTAATAGTGCATTCATATCAACTTGGATGAAGCATGAGTCAGTCTCGCTCTCTCTCTCTTTCCTCATCTTCCCCTGAAATGTTCAATTTGTTGCCTTTTTCTCATTATCTGTCATGATCTGTCTGTTGGGCTTTCTAGCACACACACACACTAAGATTTAAGGAAGGATTGGGGCACCTGGGTGGCTCAGTCAGTTGAGCATCCGACTTCGGCTCAGGTCATGATCACACGGTTTGTGGGTTCGAGCCCCGCATCGGGCTCTGTGCTGACCACTAGCTCAGAGTCTGGAGCCTGCTTCCGATTCTGTATCTCCCTCTCTCTCTGACCCTCCCCTGCTCACGCTGTCTCTCTCTCTCAGAAATAAATAAAACATTAAAGAATTTAAAAAAAAAAAGATTTAAGGAAGGATTTAGGTGGAGCCCACCTACCTCAGACCCTGGGAAGTGAAGGATCTCTAATAGTCAGAGGAATTCAAGCCTGAAGGGGAGAAGAGGACAGCTCTTGATGATTACCCTAAATTGTTGAAGCCAAACCAGGGAAGACTTGAGGAAATGACTCACTGAACCCAGGAGAAAGAAAAACAGCTGAGTGATGGCAGGAGAAAATGAGGATAATATAGCCTTACTGTTAAAGTGAGGGTTAGAAGTCCACAGAGACCCAGAAAGGAAACACTGAAATGGCTGAGTTACATTCCTGAAACTAACATGCAATATTGTTTTATCAGGCTTACAGCAGTTTGGGCCAAGAATGAGGCAGGAACAGATTTCTTCTCAACAGAGACATCATTTCATGTTCTTTACCGTCCCCAGATTGTCTCCTCTGCTGGAGTCCTAAAGAGAAATCACAACCATCTCTATCCCTTCTCTTCTTAAATCACAAAACTAGGTATTCCTGACTCAGAAGCTGAGATTGGTGTGAAAAAACAAATGTACTATAGTGCAGCCATTAAAAATCTCCTAACATCTGTACTGAGCCCATGAAAGGACTTTGAGACGTCAACATTCCAGTTGAAAAAAAAAAAAAAAACTGATAGGAAAAGTTGGAGAATATTTTCAAGCATGAACACAGTTAGCTTGTTAGCTTTTACTTAGTAAGTCACTAGAAATAGAAACAAAACTATGAGATAAGTAAACTCTATCCTTTGTCTTTTCTGACCCATCTATCAAACCGTCACTAAATTAACATTCCCTTTTTCTTAAAGCTTATTTATTTATTTTGAGGGGCACCTGGGTGGCACAGTCGGTTAAGCGTCCGACTTCGGCTCAGGTCATGATCTCACGGTTTGTGGGTTTGAGCCCCACGTCAGGCTCTGTGCTGACTGCCAGCTCAGAGCCCGGAGACTGTTTCAGATTCTGTATCTCCCTCTCTCTTTGACCATCCCCTGCTCTCTCTCTCTCTCTTTCTCTCTCTCTCTCTCAGAAATAAATAAAACATTAAAAATTTTTTAAAAGCTTATTTATTTATTTTGAGAGGGAGAGAGAGAAAGAGAGAATCCCAAACAGCCTTGCTACTGTCGGCAGGGAGCCCAATGCAGGGCTCAAACTCACAAACTGTGAGATCATGACTTGAGCCAAAATCAAGAGTTGGATGCTTACCCAACGGAGCCACCTAGTTGCTCCTCTGAATTAACATTCTTATGCAAAACTCTGATCATGTCACTCCTGTGCTCACAAGCATGCAAAATTAACACACCATATTGGTAATGGTGTTGTGAAATACCCACTTTATTTTTATTTTTTAGTGTTTATTTATTTTTGAGACAGAGAAGGACAGAACATGAGCGGGGGGTGGGGGCAGAGAGAGAGGGAGACATAGAATCTGAAGCAGGTTCCAGGCTCTGAGCCATTAGCACAGAGCCCAACACGGGGCTCGAATTCACAAAATGTGAGATCACAACCTGAGCTGAAGTCAGATGCTTAACTGACTCAGCCACCCAGGCACCCCTAAAATACCCACTTTAAAAAAATAAACATTTTCATATATTGGTGGTGGAAGTGTAAATTGGTACAGTCTCTAAGAAGAACATTTTTGCAATGTTACCAAAATTACAAATACACATATCTCTAATCTAAGAATTTATCCTATAACTGTACTGGCATTTGTATGGAATGGAGTATGTATAAGACATTTTGATACAATACTGTTAGTAAGAATAACAGATTAAATACACTTCTGCTCCCAGATAGCAGGTTACAGCAGGTCAAAGCTCTTGTTGCAACAACTAAAAACAAATGTACAAATGGAAAGACACATCTTAAAGACATAACAGACCTATGAATAATTAGATGAACTAAAAGTTCAGAGGGAAAAGCCCTTCTTAGATCTGATAAGAGGTAGACACTCCAGGCTCTCAATCAAAAACCTGGAAAAATGTATCTAAAGAATAGGGACAAACCAGAGGTGTATGAAATCTTGCTAGTATTGTAAATCAGTATATGATTGAATTGAGGTACTTTGCCCCTGGCCCCATTGGCCTAACAAGGAAATAAAGTATCTTTTTCTGGTAGAAGATATCATCAGAAGTGTCTATAATTCTTATATACAATACCAAGCATACAGTAAAATGTACCATACATTCAAAGAAACATGAAAAGTAATCAATAATCAAAAAATAAAATAAAATAAACACAAACCCACAGAGGATTGATATATAATGAAGTTGTAATAAAAGTTCAATACAGTATTGTCAAAGAAATACACAGAAAATATTAAAAGATTTCAATGGAAGATCAGAATCTACAAAATAAAACAAAAGGATATTTTAGAATTGAAAAATATAACTTCTGGATTTAAGAACCCATTGGATGGGTTTCAGAACAAACTGGACATAGAAGAGAGAATCAATGAATTCAAAGGAGGATTGGTAACAACTGTTCAAATTGAGCCACAGAAACTAAAATGGAAAGCAAGAGTATGTCCAAATATGAGACATACTCAAAACATTGTAATATACATATAATGGAGGTCCAAAAGGAGAGAAATGAAGACAGAAAGGAGCAGGAGCATTATTTGAAAACACAGGACTGAGAAATTTTCAATAATGAAAGACATAAACCCACCACGTCCAAGAAGTTCAACAATCTCAGAACATGATAATAAATGAAAACCATACCTAGACACATTATAGAAACTGTTGAAAAACAAAGATGAGAAATTCTTAAAAGCAACCAGGAGTAAAAATACCCATTATATTAAGGAAAGCTACAATAAAATTGAGACCTAACTTTTCAAATGAAACTATGAGCCTGGGTGGCTCAGTCAGTTAAACGTCTGACTTCAGCTCAGGTCATGATCTCACGGTTCGTGGGTTCTAGCCCAGCATCGGGCTCTGTGCTGACAGCTCAGAGCCTTGAGCCTACTTTGTATTCTGTGTCTCCCTCTCTCTCTGACCCTCCTCTGCTCGCTCGCTCTCTGTCTCTCTCTCTTATAAATAAATAAAAACATTAAAAAAATTTTTTTTAAATCTATGTGTGGTGGCCATAGAAATGTGCTGTTTGAATCTTCCTTCAAGAGATCCTGCTGCAAGGACCATATCTGATGGACAGCTGCTGCACTTTTGAATCCAATAAAATTTTCATATCAGATCATACTTCCTCTGGGCTGCTTCCAGCCAGTAAGTAAGCACAGTGGAGTTATTAGAACCAGGTCATTTCAGTAGATACAAGAGTTCTCTAACAGCTTTGGCTTGGGAGATTTCCATTGGCCTGTCTTAGCATTTCTCAGAACTGTTCTATAGTCTGAGTTCTTCTGACCCAATCCTTCCTTCTCTTCTTTCATGGATGCAATAACTTCCTGGTTCTCCTTACTCTACTCCACCCTTTCTCATTTTATCTTTCACAGGCATTTACCCTGAATAAATCTGTTGCATTTTTAATCTTATCATTGTGTTTCCTTTTTATAGAGCTCAAACTGATATACCACCAAAGTCAGAAGACAATGTAATGACATTTAAAGTGGTGACAGGAAAAAATACAGCTGAACTAGAAATGTTAGTGAAATTCTTTCTTTCCAGAAAAAATAAAAAGAATTCTTTTCCAGCAACACACTACTCGAGTAAATACTATAAGGGATTCCTTATATAAATGGAAAATTTTCTTGGTTAGAAACAGAAAATTTGAAGGAAAAGGAAAGCATTAAAAAAAGCATATGTGAATAAATATAAAAATACTATTTACAGCAACAGTGATAATGTCTTTTGTTTTATTTTGTTTGTGTGTGAAAGAGAGAGGTGGGGGGAAAGGGCAGAAAGAGAAGGAGAGAGAGACTCTTACACAGGCTCACACTCAACACAGCCTGATGTAGGGCTCGATCTCTCAATCTGCACCAAAATCAAGAGTCTGATGCCTGGCTGACTGAGCTACCCAGGGGCTCTGATAATAATGTCTTTTGAAGTTTAGAACATATAGCATAAAATATATGACAATAGTAACACAAAAGGTAAGATAGCGCAAATAAAATCAATTTATCAAATTCCTACATTCTTCAGGAAATGTACTGGTAAGGTAGACTATAACAAGTGTAGGACGCATATTGAAATCTTTAGAGCAATGACTCAGCTGAGAGCAATTTTTTCCATCAAGAAGTATCTGGCAAATAAGTAAATAAATGACACAGAAAGGGATTAAGAGAAAGAAAAGGGAAGATTTGGCAATATGTGGAGACATTTTTGGTTGTCACAACTATAAAGGAAGTGTCAAAAAAATATCCTCAATTGAGAAACACTAATTGAAAGTCAGAGATCATCAGAAAAAGACAGATTGTCAGATTGTAAAAAAAACAAAAACAAAAACAAAAATGATCAAACTATATTCTGTCTCTAAGAAATGTATTTCAAATGTAATGATATGGTAGGTTAAAAGAGAAAGAATAGAAGAGAGTCTTTGCAAACTCTGGCCAAAGATAGCTGAGGTGGCTACATTAATATCAAACAAAGAAGACTGCAGAGCAAAATAATTCATTAGAGATGAAGGGGGCATCACATAATGATAAGAGTTTCATTTCACCAAGAAGATATAATAATCCTAAATATGTTTTTACCTTTAATGGAGTTTCAAAACGCATGAAGCAAAACTGAGGGAATTAAAGACAAAAGGAAAAATCCACAGTTATATCTGGAGACTTCGATTTGCTCTCTCAGTAATTGGCAGAACTAATGGAAAATCAGCAAGACTGTAGATGAACTGAATGACACTATCAACCAACTGGGTCTCATTGAAATTTTTAGAACACTCCACTACCAACAGCAGAATGTACATTCCTTTCAGGTGTACATGGCACATTCATCAAGATAGATCATATCCTTGGTCATAAAGCAAACCTTAACACACTTAAAAGAATTGAAATCATAGAAAGTATAGTCTCTGAATATAATAGAATTAAAATATAGACAATAAATAGATAATAGGAAATCTCCAAACACTTGGAAATTAAACAATACCCTTTTAGATAAATCCATACATCAAAGAACTCTCTAGAGAAATTAGAAAATATTTTTAAATGAATAAAATAAAACATATCAAAATTTATGTGATGAGTAGAACAGGGCTTGCAAAGGAAATTTATAGCATCAAATGGTTACAGAAAGGACATTAAGAAATTAGAAGAGGGAGAGAAAAATAAACTTAATTTAAGCAGAAGGAAGGAAATCATAAATATAAAAGTAGATGTCCATGTAATTGAGAATAAACAAACAAAAAACAATAAAATCAAAACTACCAAAATTTTTTGTGTAAAAAGACCAAGAAAATATAAATTAACCTATAGCAAAACTGACCAAAAGATGAAAGAAGACACAAATTACTAATATCAGAAATGAAAGAGAATATATCCCTAGAGACTTTGCAAACTCTAAAAGGGTAAAAGGGATACTTTGAACAACTCTACACACAAAAAATTTGACAGCTTAGACAAAAGGGGCTAATTCCTCAAAAACCACAAATACCTATCCATCATAATAGAGATAGGAGAGATAATATAAATAGTTCAAAACTATTTTTAAGTGGTTTTATAGTTTGAAACCTGGAAAAAAATGAATCCAGCTATTCTTTTGGTTTATAATGGGAAGATTTCAGGTTATTTTAGCTCACTGTATTACTAGCCTTGGAACTCTTCTGAGTTGTTTTTGGTTTTTGTAAGCCCATTTGAATTGAGTTTTCTATAACTTAAAGAAAGTTAAACTTAAAGTCTTAAACATCATAGCTCTGCGAAATTTGAAATAATATTGCAGTTGTGAAGTGTACAAATACAATACTGAGATGACCCAAAGTAGTAATTATAGAAATACTGTCAGTAGTAGCATTATGCTGTAGTGGCAGTAGTAGTTAAATAATAGTAATTATGACTAAGCGATTCTAAGCACTTAACCTGTGGCACTCTGCAAAAAAACTTTGCATTTGCAATATAATAGCACTTGTAGAAGAGAAAACAGAAATATAGACATTAAGCAAAAGAATAAACACAGTGAAATGGAGTATCAAGTGGGACTTTCTGTAGATCAGTTTTCTTCTCACCCTACTGTCTGGTTGTGATCCTTCTACTCTGGGATAGAATGGAACTAGAACAATTATCATTTTTCCTACCCATACAAAAATGCCTTAAATGACATGCCCTTGATCTTCAGGAGAATGCTTCCAGCCCAAGAAAAAACAAGTCCTGGCAGCAGCAAGATCCTGCCAAGAAAGTAAGCCAGCTTTGTGCTTCTTCAGCTAGGACTTGCCCTTTTCACCAGCTAGACCTAGAGCCTGATCAGCTGTACTTGCTGAAAGCCTCCAGTGCCTGCTAACACACACACACACACACACACACACACACACACACACACACACCATGAACAGTGAATAAATGTAGAGTGCCTAAGAGAGCTCCCAGATTAATGGGAGGAACATCTCAATAAGATGGTCAGTCTCTGAGCTAATATGCTAATGACCTTCAAAAAGAATATGCAGGGGCGCCTGGGTGGCTCAGTCGGTTGAGCGTCAGACTTCGGCTCAGGTTATGATCTCATGGTTCGTGGGTTCAAGCCCCATGTCGGGCTCTGTGCTGACAGCTAGCTCAGATCCTGGAGCCTGATTCGGATTCTGTATCTCCCTCTCTCTCTGACCCTCCCCTGCTCACGCTACCTCTCTCTCTTTCTCTCTCTCTCAGAAAAAAACAAAACGTTAAAAAAAAAAAGAATATGCAAGTTCATCTTGCTTACTTACTGAAATAAGAGCCTGAAAGGGCTGTTATGCAGTGTTTAGCAATATGCCCATAAACTTGTTAACTTCAAGTAAGTACTTTTCATTAACCTGAAAGCTGAAAGAAAAAATTACATGCATGCTAACTGCAAAAACAAACAGATAAGCACCACTTATTTCTATGCTTTCTCCATTCTAATGAGGCAATGATCCAAGAAACCACATTCTTGCCCTTATAAATCAGCTACCAACATGAATGTGATTCTTCAGCTATGAGAAAATGTCTTTTGAGGGATACAGGTTAGTTAATATTGGAAATTCTTGTGTGCTTTAGGAGATAACACTATTTGCCCTGATAAGGACCAGTACTTTTTTTTTTTTTTTTTTTTTTTTTTTTGCCTTGATAAGGACCAATGCTTTTTTTCTTCCTTTTTATCTGGACTTGTCAAAAATCAGTCATGTCATCTTGTATTTTTTGTTTTTATCCCTCTTGCCCTTGCCCATTTTGGGGTTAATGCCACTAATGTTTTCCTGATACAGTGATGAATATAATCCTGTATTTTTGTCCTGTATGTTACATAAAACCTTGAAACAGGAAAATTTTTTATTTAGGAACAATAAATAAAAGTCACAATGTGCAGCAGCTACAAAGGAAGAATATACTAACTGCACCAGTGAAAGTATTTGGCTTTATGACTTTGAAATCTCTTGCTGTAAATCAATTCACTGGTATTAATGTTTATACTTCAAATGGAAAGAAGATGATGGATAAAAAGAAGGAAGGAAGGAGGGGAAGGAGACAAGGAAAAAGGAAGGAAGGAAAGGGAGATGGATGGATGGATGGATGGATGGATGGATGGATGGATGGATGGATAGAAAAAAGAAAGAGGGAGGGAAGGAAAAAGAGGAGAAGAAACCCAGGTTGGAATTCAGGTACTTGGGAGAGTAAGCCAACTTTGAATGACATAAAGAAAACACAGCCAACCATGGACTTTTCAGCTACCTGTTCATTACTATTTGGAGAGCATTGTTGACATATGTAAATTTGCTCTAAGTAAAAAAGTTTCCATACTGTGAATTCAGTGAGCTTTATGCCTGCGATACAGATAGTTCTCTGTAAATATTTGGTAAATAAATAAGTGAACAAGTAAACATACAAGTTTATTTTCATGTGTTCATAAAACTGAAGCCTATATGTTTAGTGAGTTGCCAAAATCATAAAGAAAATCTTAGGTTCCTAAGATGGAAAATGTAAGAAAGATTATCAATTGGGACCTAAGAGATATGGATTCTGGCTCAGGGTTTGCTCAATAAACATTTAAATACTTAACATTTCCCCATCTGTAAAATTTAGTTCCCCATATAAAAATTAAGATGTTGGTACCAAGCTTTTCTGAGTGCTTCTTCCAATTCTATGTCACTGTGAGAAAGGATATTTGTTCTAGTCCTCACTCATCCCCCACTTTCCAACTTCTGCTCAAATTGTACAGGAAGGCAAATACAGGTGAGGGAGGGAGGTTCCAACATCCTTTCTCCAATGTTATACCATCATCCTTCTGAGCTCTTATTTCTACAAGAAAACCTGCCAAAAAATGTAATTTTAATTAAAAACAGTGAATCAATTACTTCACTGTCTATTTTGTAAAATGGAATCCAGAATCATACAGACCTCCCAATCTCACAACCTCAGCAGTCAAAGATTCCCCAAGCTTTCACATTAGGTGGTTCCAGTAATGCTTCCCTAGAAGGGAAGCCAGAGGACATTCTTTCTCCTTGTCTTCTGGGGGGGGGGGGGGGAAGGGCTCAACAGCAATAAACAGGATGATATAAAACAGCAGCAACAATGCTTCATGTATTACAGGATAGTGTCCTTGAGAGAGATGAATTCTCCCACACTATCGGGAGTCCCTCCTCATCCTTTCATGATCCTACCGTAGGGAGAAAAAGAGCAGAAAATTCTAATGTATGGGCAAGAGAATCCATGGAATTGTCAGCATAACTTTCCTATTTGTCCAGGGAGGGAGGGGGACCCAAATGCCCAGAAGACCCATGTTTCTCCTTTTATAGGGACTCCTTTCCTGAGGAAGGAAAACCCTGATAGTGGCTACTCTCAATGACTTTAAGATAATATATAGTATTCTTAAGAGGGTGCTAGTCAGGGAGTCAAGAATTCTAATTTGACTTCTAACAAATTGTGTGGCTGAAATAGTTACTTTCCTCTCTGAGAATCAGACTCCTCTATTTTTAAAACTTATTTGCACTTTTAAGTAAATTTTGTAAAATTCTATTTTCAAAACTACCTTTCTTATTCTAAAAATAATACCTAATATTGTTAAATTCTTTTAAACACAAACTAAAAGAAAAAACACAATTATTCATAAATCTACCTCCCAGTGATATTCACTGTTAACATTTTTGTGTATAATTTTTGGTGAGACTGTTTGGAATTTTAAGAACATTGAATGTATATCTCCTAGTGAAGGTTACCATTTAAAGTCTTCTTGAGGTTTCACTTGTGCCAACAATGCTGTCCATATACTAGGAAGTTGGGGAATCCCCCTCAGTAACTACAGACTGTAATAGTCTTTTGAACGCCCTTGGTGATAAGTCATCTGAGTCTGATTGTAAATATTGGAAAAGTCATTTGAAGACAAATCTGTATGATTAGAATGATCAAGTTGGGTACTTGTATTGAAATTATTATCATTACTGTAAAGCTTAATGACTATTTTCATCTTTGGAATTTCCAAACTTTTGATGATTCAAGAAAAGGAATAAATTTCACTATTTTAGGGTAACATTTCCCAAGATGTGTTCTATGGCACTACAGATGCTGGAGATGTTCCCTTAGAAAATAGAGTTGTTGGTCAAAAGAGTTTAAACAAAAACTACGCAATTTACTCCCTTAAACACTCACAGCACATATTTAATACATTAAAGTCTCTGAGATTTCTCTGCTAATAAACCACTTTATCTTCATTAACTGTGTTTCCTAAACCTATCTGAGTTCCAAACACTTACTTGGGAATTTCACATTAGTTTATCCATCAGTCAGTCATGACAGACAGGAGTTTGGAGGGCAAGTATGGACATATAAGCTTAACCTCTCAGAACCTGAGGCTCCTCTTCTCTAAGATAAAGATTAAGGGGCGCCTGGGTGACTCAGTCGGTTAAGCCTCCGACTTTGGCTCAGGCAGGTCTTGATCTCATGCTTGTGGGTTCGAGCCCCAGGTCAGGCTCTGTGCTAATGGCTCAGAGCCTGGATCCTGCTTCGGATTCTCTCTCTGCCCCTCCCCCCTCTCGTGCTCTGTCTCTCTCTGTCTCAAAAATAAATAAAACATTTTTTTAAAAATTTACCTATATCACAGGATTACCCTAGTGGCTAAATTAAACTAAACATGTAAAGAACATAGAGCAATACTGCCACATAGCAAATGTTCTAATAAATGGGAGATTTTATTATTTTTTATTTGAAAGATATGAGATGTTGAAGAGGGGATAAGGATGGACAAAATTTGTGGGGGAGGGCAAAGATAATGAACAGTGATTTCTCTTAACTGATGTAGCAAGTTCTTGTCCAGACACAGGAAACCGTTTTTTGGCATTAAGGCAATCTGCCTTCCAGAGAAGCCATCCCAGTACAGAACATCTAATTTATTTTTTCTAATATATAAAATTCATATTTTTCATTACAAAGCTGAACGAGTGGGAAAGAAGAGAAAATAACAAAAAGGTACAAATGCAAAAAGGAAAGCAGGGACTAGAGGCTCATTTACATGTCTCTAGTGGCTAACAGTTTGGGTTTAATGGTCTATGCTTAAGTGGCAAAAGACAAATCTTGATACCAGTGCAATGTGGGAGTATTAAATACCACTGTATAAATTCAGTAGCCCCTAGAAGATAATGGAATAGGGGAAAGAATAGTAATAAAGGCATGAGTGGTGGGAATATTGTGCTGTTTCACCCTTGGTTCTATCTGGAGCAAAATAAGAGAGAAAAATTCCCCTGATAATTCATAATTCACAGTGAGCCCACTCATACTATTCAAGCACTCTCAGGTTGATGGTGTCATGAAATGCCTGATAGAAGCAAAAGCCTTTTCTCTCTTGAATTAAATTTAATTAAATTAAATCATAAAGGCAGGCCTCAAAGATATGCTAGAGGAATTTTAAAAGTCCTTAAGCCTATTTGGAAACAAATAATCATTGTCATGATATGAATATTCTACAGAATCATCCCTACACAGACAGCATATGATAGAATTACCAAATACCAAATATAAAATTAAACATAAAAACCTTGCAGAAGTATTTAAAGTATCAACCTTGGTAGGCCAAGGTGAAAAAAAATAAAAGGTTTAAAAATAAGAAAACTAGGGGTATCTGGGTGGCTCAGTCGGTTGGGTATCTGACTTCAGCTCAGGTCATGATCTTGCGGTTCATGAGTTTGAGCCCCGCATCAGGCTCTGTGCTGCAGCTCAGAGCCTGGAGTCTGCTTCTGATTCTGTCTTCCTCTCTCTCTGCTCCTCCCCCACTCATGCCCTGTCTCTGTCTCTTAAAAATGAATAAACGTTTAAAAAAATGTTTAAAAATAAGAAAACTAATAATTAAAAGTAAACCTCATAGGAAAGTTTAAACATTGGTTTAGAAACAGATGAGGAGAAAATTAGTGATCTGGAAAATAGATCTGAAAAATTACACAGAATGAAGCACTTTGAAAGAGAAACCAACACATCTATAGTGAGAGATTTTAATGTACATTTCTTAGTAATCAATAAAGAAACAAATGAAAAATTGGTAAATCTATAGAAGATTTTACTGTATAGTCCCTCAGTTTGGATTTCTGATGCCTGGGAGGGATAACATCATCAGCTGCCCATCATTCAGTCCATAGTGGGAACTATTTTACCTGTTTTTTTCTCCTGTGATGGCTAGCTTAACATGACTCTCAGGGAAGGAGGTTTTAAACCTATTTCAAGTCACACTTCCTTCAAGAAGTCTTCCCACAAAACTCTCCTGTAATTAAGTAGACCAGTTAGACATGTCTCTGTGACTTCTTGTTCTTAATGTTTGTCATTTTGCATAATTTCAGTTTTTTCTTTTATTTCTATCTGGATTTCAATGTTTTTGGAATCTTTTTCTGCTCAATGGATAATCAGGGACTTTGCCTAGAACAAATGGAAGACCTACTATATACACACTGTGGTATTGTGTGCAACACAGAAAACACACAGTTGTGATCCTCAGTCTCTACCAGCTCACCATATAGTAGAGTACGGAATCAAAAAGATTGCTAAGTAATTATTTTAAAATTGGAAGAGAAAATGAACTCACTCAGAGATATGATTATTTCCAAAAGGTCACGTGGTATAATGAGGTCTCTTATGTCAGACATGTGACATGAGAGAATCAAAGCCTTTACTCTGTCATTTGCAGTTTCTGTGGTTGTCGTTGTTGAATTTTTGTTTGTTGGTTTGTTGTTTGTTTGTTTGTTTATTGCAGTTTCTATGGTCTTAAGCAGCTAATTAGTAATTCTATGTCCTTACATCATAGGTTGTTACAAGAATTAAATAAGACAATGCATGGAAAGTCATCACTGGCACACAGTGAGTACTCAATGCTAGAGTTAATAACAGTATTGTTATCAATAGTATTTATAATACCACATGAACAAAGGTAACAAAACAGAAAAGACTGCAGCTGTTTCATGGCTAGCCAGTAACTTGGTTTTTATTAAAATCTTCATGATTAATAGAAGATTGAAAAATTATTATAAGAGTGCATTAAGAGCCATGCTGAGGAGTTTGCACTAGTTTTTTGTTTTTGTTTTTAAGAGAGAAACACATGCAAGTGACTCAGTGGGGGAGGGGCAGAGAGAAAAGGAGAGAGAATTTTAAGCAGACTTCACACCCAGTATGGAAACTGATGTGGGGCTTGATCTCACAACTGTGAGATCATGACCTGAGCCAAAATCAAAATGCAACACTTGACTAAGCCACCAGGCATCCCTGTATGTGGTTTATAAATGATGAAGAAGCAATAGAAATTCAGTGACATGATCTGAGCTGCATTTGGGGAAGATCAAGCTTGAATTATTGCTACTTTCACTGATAGGCTTCGTAGCTTTTTGCTGATATCTGAGTAGATGAAGGCAGTGCTGTGTGTGGCCACAGAACCTGGGCAGTCAGGAGTTTGCCTTCAGAGATCTCCCTTCAGCCTCATCTCTGGGGATGATTTGCCTTCAAAGCAGGCAGCATGTATTTTCCTGAAGCTATGCCAAGTCCTTTTTCCTTTTCGTACTTTGCTATTTTTTGGCTCGTAGAGTCACTAAATATAAGCAACCTTTGAAAAGATCTCCAGCCAGTTCATTCCAGTGAGTGTAAGAGTTATCTAGGAACTGAAGAGGCATACTAAAGTTCATCAAGATAGGCCTGCTTCCATGTCATAGTTTGTAATATCTTTGTCCAAGTTTTGGGGGTAACCAGGTCCTAACAAAAGTTTTTCACATTTCTCATTATATTACATAAGAGGCAATACTTTTCTCAAGTTTGTTGACATATGAAGCAAATAAGCTGCTGCAGAAGTTTGTTGCAAAACTGGAAACAAAATGTATCTCAAATAGTTTACAAAGGCTGTGAATCAGAGGTTGGGAGGTGGCCCAAAATTCCTGCTTCCTGTCAAAAGCACATTCAGCTCAGTGGGATGCATTTGTCTGGTTGTGATATGTAAATGATCTCCACCGTGTATTTATGCTTGAAATTTTCACCAATTCCTGTTATTTCAGACCACATACGCCCACACAGCTATGATTACTTGGAATCCTTGGCTGGAATATATCAGGAGTAATTGGGCTGGTATGCCATCTTTTGCTGATAATTGGAAACTTTTGGACACAACACAAGAAGTTAGCAGATTCCCCCTGAACCTCGCCATGTGTTTGAGCAGTTACAGCAACAACAATTTTCAGCATACTTCTCCCTGGAACTCAAGAAGGACTTTATGACTACCGCACGGGTGTAGCCTTGATGGTCTCCAAAATGTTATTTCATAAACAGAAACAAGATCTTTACCTGATAAATTATTCGTAGACCTGGTTAGGACACCATGTTGCACAAAATCTATTCAAAGGGCCACTTTTTTATTTTACTAAACTATAATCAGGACACAGGGAAAAGATAAAGGTTTCCATTCCAAGACAAATTAAACACCCCCCTGAAATATATCATGTGAACTGATTTAAACTGGAGGACTCAATGGGATGTAGAATATTTTCTGCATCTAATTATAAAAGTGAAAGAAGAAACACACATGGAGTCGATTGTGCTCTGGATGATTTTGGAAAAACAAGATTTTATTTTTTAATATATCACATTTCCATCCCCTAAACACTAATCAAAGAGACATTTCTCTAGAAAAATCTATCAGATCAAAGCTAGTCATTCAAGATGAGGAGGCAGGGGCACCTGGGTGGCTTAGTCGGTTAGGCGTCCGACTTTCGCTTAGGTCATGATCTCGCGGTTCGTGGGTTCGAGCTCCGCGTCGGGCTCTGTGCTGGCTGCCAGCTCAGAGCCTGGAGCCTGTTTCAGTCTGTGACTCCCTCTCTCTCTGACCCTCCCCTGCTCACGCTGGCTGTCTCTCTCTCTCTCTCCTAGAAATAAATAAAACATTAAAAAAAAAAAAAAAGATGAGGAGGCAAATTTGATTCACAGGATATAAAAGCAAAACTTTAATTAAACAGTAAGAATAAACACAATAAAGGTTTAAAAATACCCCCAATACTGTGTATATCAAAAAAAGCAAATTTATGTAAAGAAAACATGGCATAGGAATTATTCAGATAATATGAAATAACAGCATTATCAATATCAGAGGAGGGTAAAAAAAAAAAAAAGCCAAGATGGTGAAAACTTTAGCTGGACTTTAAGTAGGTCTGTAACTTAGTGGAAGGGAGGGACTATGGTTAATTTAAAGAACTTGGGAAGAGGAAGATGGTGGTGGAGTAGAAGGACCCTAGGCTTGCCTCATCCCATGAATACTGCTAGATAACTATCATATTAACCTGAATATCCCCCAGAAATCTATATAAAGACTGACAGAACAAGCTCCATAAATAAAGGAAGAGAAAAGGCCACATCAAAGAAGGCAGGAAGTGTGGTGACATGGCTTGGGAGAGAAATAGATAATGGCTGCTGTGGTGGGAAGGGAGCCATGGTAGTGGAGAAGGGCAAGAGACAGACTGACAGGGAAAATGAATCCCCCTAACAATTGGGTTGGAAAGCTAGAGGGGCCAAATTTCATGAGTTTTTGCCATAAATGGGGCTGAAAGCCTGGAGTTTTAAAAGTGAGCATACTTGGCTCTGGGAGAGTTTCGAGGATGTTGGGTTGCTCTTAGAGAAGAAGCAAGGCAAACAGCCCACAGACATACAATATGGAAACAGCAATCTGAAGAACACCTGGGGCACACAGTGGGGAGCTTAGCTGATCATCTTGGAGCATGTCCCAGAGGCATCATTCATGGAGAGGCCCCACCACTTACAAAGGAACTGGAAGACACCATTTTCCTCCCCACTCCACAGCATAAGCACAGGGTAACCTACAGGAACCAGTGCAATGCCTTCACTCACTACCTAACTTGCTTACACCAAGCCCTGCCCCCTGTGCTCTGGAAGAACTGCCCTTCCCAATCACATTTACCTCAATCTCAGTGCAGCAGACCCCCTACTCCAGAAGACTGCCCTGAATGCCTGAAAACACTATATCTCCTTACCCAGGAGTTTTGTGAGTCTTCAGTTCCAGTGGCAGCAGGGACAGGTCTCATTTCACAAGCAGACCAGACAACACCTAGTTAAAATATGCCACATTCAGGCCAGGGACCAAACATTACCCACAACAAGGAAAGAGAGCCTCTGCAAATGACTGCCTGAAGGAGAAAGTAACCAGAAGAGTAGAGCATATGCAGCACACATTGGAGATGCTCCCAGAAGTGCGAGGCCCTGGGGAAAGGGGACACTACACTGTAGGGCACTGCAGGACCATTTCTTCATTAGTCATTACCCTTAAGAACAGGAGACATAGCAGACTTTCCTCACACATAGAAACAGAGACTCAGAGACTGAGATAAAATGAAAAGATAGAGAAATTCGTACCAAACGAAAAACATGACAAGGCCATGGCAAAACAGATATAAGTAACATGCCTGATGGAGAACTTAAAGCAATAATCATAAGTATGCTCCCTGGATTGGAGAAAAGAGTGGAGGATCTCAGTGAAGGACATGAGTAAGTTATCAGTAGATAACACAGAGATAAGGAATAACAGCAGAGATAAAGGGCTCAATAAATGAAATGAGAAACATGCTTGATAGAATGAACAGCGGCTGGAAGAAGCAGAGGAACAAGTTGATGACCTAGAAGACAGAAGAATGGAAAGTAATCCAACTGAACAAAAGAGAGAAAAAAAGAATTATGTAAAATGAGAATAGACTTAGAAAACACAATGACTCCACCAAACATAATAACTTTCATATGATAGGAGTCTCAGAAGGGAAGAGAGAGAAAAGTGGGCAGAACATTTATTAAAAAAAAAAAATAATAGCTGAGAACTTCCCTAGTCTGGGGGAGGAAACAGATATCCAGATCTAGGAGGCTAAACCTCCAACAAAAACAACAAAAGCAGGTCCACACAAAGATATATTGTAATCAAAATGGCAATATAGTGATAAAAAATATTAAAAGGAGCAAAACAAAAGAAGACAGTTGCATACAAAGCAAACCCCATAAGGCTATGAGGGGATTTTTCAGCAGAAACTTTCCAAGCCATAAAGGAATGGCCGGTTATATTCAGAGTGCTGAATGGGAAAGGTTTGCAGCCAAGAATACTCTATCCAGTAAGCCTATCATTCAGAATAGAAGGAGAGATAAAGAGTTTCCAGACAAACAAAAACTAAAGGAGTTTGTTGCCACTAAACCAGCCCTGCAAGAAATATAAAAGAGGACTCTGAGTGGAAAAAAGTGACAGTATGAAGGTATGGAATATAAAAGCAGTAAAAATGAATATTTCTGTAAACAATCAGTCAAAAAATTCACAAGAAATTATGTAAAATAACACATATATATATATATACACATATATATATGGTGAGGAATAAAGAATGGGTTTAAACTTGAATGACCATCAACTTCTTATCAACTGCTATATGCAGAAGATGTTATACACGAATCTAATGGTAACCACAAATCAAAAACCACTAATAAATATGCAAGGAGTAAAGAGAAAGAAATCCAAATAAATAACTTAAGAAAACCAACAAACCATGAAAGAGAGAAAGACAAGGATCAGAGAAAATCTTCAGAAACAACCACAAAACGATTAATAAAATGGCAATAAATACAACATTGTCTGCACCTGCCCTGAGCCAGCAACTCTCCTTTTGCCCAACATCCAGTGAGATGAACTATACATCCACGCAGAATGGACATGGGCATAACCATGGTGGCCAGGCTCAGACTGGGGTTGCTTCTTCTGGCACTGGTCCAACCTGCACAGATTTATTCAAATCATACAACTGTTATAACACTTTCAAGAAACTGCTCCCAGCTAATGTCACTACCACAGCACTTGGCAATACTCTGCAGTCCACAGCCAGTCTTTTTGTGATCTCATTCTTCCTTCTGCATCTCTACTACTAAAAGACTCAGGCCAAAAAACATCTATACCTCCCCATAATCTAAACCCAATCCAAATGGTGTCCAGATATCCAGTGTGACAAGGAAAAAACAGATCTTCATTGAATCTGCTAACTCCACACTTTATTGACACAGAAAATGTTGAGGATCCCAAATTTCATTGGTTTGAAGAACATGTGAAGGGTTGACTAGATGATAAATATCTACTAAATCTACTGGAGTTTCATGTACAAGATGAAGACGACTTCCAAGATTAGTTAAGAGATGATTTCCTTAAATGTGGCTTAGGAAGTATGGATGTGAAAATTTCTACTTTGAAAATGAGAAAAATAAGTAAAATATTACCTAGATCTAAAGGATAGGATATAAACAGTTCAGTTTTCATTTGGTTCATTAAATCTTTAAGACCATAAGTCAGTTAGGTAATACAAAAGACTTCTATGATTTTATTTATATATACATTAGAAGAAACTCCCAGGTGTTACAGTAAATCCTCAGTGCATTGTTTCAGCAGTATTAATTTAATGCCTATATACTCTAGATAAAATTTTACATTGTTAAGATATCATTCTCTCTTGGGAACTGAACTCTCTTCTTTGAGGCTTTGAATTTGACATTGCATTTGATTTTTTCATATAGTAATTTACATGTGCCAGGGCAATGATGGGTTGGAATCCAAATTTTGCTTATATACTCATCACCTAGTCCTGTTCAACAACAGTGCCAGATTCATTTAGCTAAACTGATTCCAAAGAGTAGAAGTACAGTGACCTCAAGTAATTTCAAAATGCTTTTAAATTTCTTATGTTAAATACTTTTTACAATTTAAAAAATGATCTGTTTTGAAGGTAAAATTGACAAATCTTAAAATTAAAAAGGCAAAATATGTGCAGCAGCCAAAATTGTAAATCAAGTATTTTTAAAATGAAGACTGGAGGCTTACTTACGTTAAATTCAGAAAAACTTTTATATTCTTTTTGCAAACTCTTTTTTTTTATTCTGAATCAGAATAACCACAACTGGAACATTTTCTGTTAGTCAATAATTTTAGATAGTTAGAACCTGGTCTTGAGCCTAAAGTGGGCTTGATTCTGGAAAGTAACTCTTTTCACTACTGCCTCAGTGCACATAAAGCTTTTTATATAGATGCTCTAAGGTCCACTGTTCATATGGTCACATATTGATGCTAAGATTTTTTAATATCTAAGATGGCCACAGTAGTCTTGATAACCAAAGCTATTTTTTCCCATCTTTAGGAACCTACACCAGAACATCTATACCCAACAGATCCTAAGCCACTAGGTATTCCAATGAAATTTCTATGTTGTTTCCTACATGAATGCTTTATATCTATTTTGGATTGTATATTGTGTTTCCATATTTCTGCTTTGATTCATAGTAACTTCTCATGTTGTGAAACTGATTGTCATTGAACCAAAACTGTAATTTGTAAAAAAATAGCTGAAAGAGAAAAAAAAAACAATAAATACCTATCTATCAATAATTATCTCAAATGTTAATGGACTAAATGCTACAACCAAAAGACATAGGTTGACAAAAAGAATAAAAAACAAAACCTATCTATATGTTCCTACAAGAGACACATTTTACACCTAAATCCACCTGTAGACTGAAAGTGAGGGGATAGGCAAACATTGATCATGCAAATCGATGTCAAAAGAAAGCCAGGGTAGCAACACTTATATCAGGAAAAATAGGCTTTAAAACAAAGACTATAACAAGAAACCAAGAAGGACACTATATAAAGGGGACAATCTAACAAAAAGATATGACAATTGTAAATATTAATGCACCCAACATGAAAGCACCCAAATACATAAACCAGTTAATAACAGACATAAAGGAAGTAATCAATAGTAATACAATAATTGTAGGGGACTTTAACACCCCATGTACATCAATAGACAAATTATCTACACAGAAAATCAACAAGGAAACAATTGGCTTTGAATGTCATGCTGGATCAGATGGATTTAACAGATATCTTCAGAACAACCCATCCTAAAGCAGACGAATACACATTTCTTTTCAAGTGTACATGGAACATTATCCTGAATAGATCACATATTAGGCCACAAAACAAGCCTCAACAAGTTCACAAAGATCAAAGTCATACCTGGCATCTTTTCTGACCACAATGCTATGAAAGTAGAAGTCAACCACAAGAAAAAATCTGGCAAAACCACAAATACGTGAAGGCTAAATAACATGCTACTAAGCAATGAATGGTTCAACCAAGAAATCAAGGAAGGAATTAAGAAGTAAATGGAGACAAACAAAAATGAAAATACAGAAGTTCTAAGAACAAAGTTTATAGCAATACTGGCCTACATCGAGAAGCAAGAAAAATCTCAAATCAACAACCTAAACTTACATCTAAAGGAGCTAGAAAATGAAGAACAACAACAACAACAAAAACCCCAAAGACAACAGAAGGGAGGAAATAATAAAGATTAGAACAGAAAAAAAAATGATACAGAAACCAAAGAAAAAATAGAACACATCAATGAAGCCAGAGACTAGTTTTTTGAAAAGATAAAATTGATAAGCCTCTACTTAGACTGAGAGAGAGAGAGAAAGAGAGAGAGACAGAGAAAGAGAACTCAAATAAATAAATCACAAATGAAGAGGGAAAATGACAATCAACACTAGAGAAATACAAACAACTGTAAGAGAATATTATGAAAAACTATGTCAAGAAATTGGACAACCTAGAAGAAATGCATAAATACCTAGAAGCATATAACCTATCAATACTAAAGCAGGGAGAAATAGAAAAGTTGAATAGGCTGATTACCAACAAGAAGATTGAATCAGTAATCAAAAACTTCCAACAAACAAAAGTTCAGGGGCAGATGGCTTCACAGGTGAACTCTACCAAACAGTCAAAGAATAGTTAATACCTGTTCTCCTCAAACTATTCTAAAAAATAGAAGAAGAAGGAAAACTTCCAAATTCACTCTATGAGGTATCACCCTAATATAAAAACCAAATAGATACCACAAAAAAAGAGAACTATAAGCCAATATCTCTCATAAAAATAGATGCAGAAATCCTCAACAAAATACTCGCAAACCAAATCCAACAATATATTTTTAAAAAATCATTCACCATGTTCAAGGGAGATTATTTCCAGGATCCAAGGGTAGTTCAATATTTGCAAATCAATCAGTGTGATACATCACATTCATAAGAGAAAGGATTAAAACCATATGATCATTTCAATAGATGCAGAAAAAGCACTTGACAAAGTACAACATCCATTCATGATAAAAGCCTACAACAAAGTAGATTTATAGGGAACATGCCTCAACATAATAAAAGCCATATATAAAAAACCTACAGTAAGCATTATATTCAGTGGGGAGGGGGGAGTGAGAGAACCCCCTTAAGGTCAGGAACAAGATAAGAATGCCACTCCTACCACTTTTATTTAACGTTATACTAGAAGTCCTACCCTCAGCAGTCAGACAACTAATAAAAGGCATTTAGTAAAGAAGAAATAATACCTTCACATTTGCAGATGACATGATACTATGCATAGAAAAGCCAAAATATTCCACCAAAAACCTACTAGAACTTTAAATGAATTTGGTAAAGTCGCAGAAATGCAACAGATTTCTGTACACCAATAATGAAGCAGCAGAAATGTAAATCAAGAAAAAAATTCCCATTTACCACTGCACCAAAAATAATAAGATACCTAGGAACAAACCTAACCAAAGAGGTGAAAGTATTATTAGTATTCTGAAAACTAAAAACATTGATGAAAGAAATTGAAGATGGCACAAAGACATGGGAAGACATTACATGCTCATGGAAAGAGAACAAATATGGTTAAAATGTCTATACTACCTAATGCAGTCTACACATTTAATGCAGTCCCTATCAAAATACCGACAGCATTTTTCAAAGAGCTAGAACAAAGAATCCAAAATTTGTATGGAACCACAAAAGCCCCCAAATATTCAAAGCAAGCTTGAAAAAGAAAAGAAAAGCTGGAAACCTCACAATTCTAGACTTCAAGTTGTATTACAAAGCTGTAGTGAACAAAACTGTAAGATACTGGCACAAAAATAGGCATATAGATCAACAGAAAAGAATAGAAAACCCAGAAATAAACCCACAACTACATGGTCAAGTAATCTTTGACAAAGTAGGAAAGAATATGTAATGGGAAAAAGGTCATCTCTTCAAGAAATAGTGTTGGGGAAACTGGAAAGTTAGATGAAAAAAGAATGAAACTGGACCACTTTCTTACATCATACATTAAAATAAATTTGAAATGGATAAATACCTAAATATGAGACCTAAATCATTTTTAAAAATAGTAAAGAGCATAGGCAGTAATCTCTGACATCGGCAGTAGCAACTTCTTTCTAGGTATGTCTCCTGAGGCAAAGACAACCAAAGCAAAAGTAAATTATTGGGACTACATAAAAATAAAAAGCTTCTGTATAGCAAAAAAAAAAAAAAAACCATCAACAGAACTCAAAGGCAACCTACTGATTGGGAGAAAATATTTGCAAATGACATATCTGATAAAGAGTTAGTATCCAAAATATATAAAGAACTTAAACAACTCAACACCCCAAAACCAAATAATTCCATTAAAAATCAGAAGACATAAGCAGACATTTCTTCAAAAAAGACATATAGATGGCTGACCAACACATGAAAAGATATTCATCATCAGTTACCATCAGGGAAATGCAAATCAAACTACAATCACCTCACACCTGTCAGAATGACTAAAATCAACAACACAAGAAACAAGTGTTGGGATGGAGGTAGAGAAAAAGGAACCCTCATATATGTTGGTGGGAATGCATGCTGGTGCAGCCAGTGGGGAAAACAGAATGAAGTTCCTCAAAAAGTTAAAACTATAACTACTCTCTGGTCCAGCAATCGCACTACTGGGTATTCACCCACATAATACGAAAACACTAATTCAAAGTGATGCATGCACTCGTAAGTTTATAGCACCCTTATAAACAATAGGCAAGAGATGGAAGTATCCATTGATAAATGAATGGATAAAGAAAATGTGGGGGGGGGTGTGTATACACAATAGATATTATTCAGCTATAGAGGAGAATGAAATCTTGCCATTTGCACCCCTATGTTTATAGTAGCCTCATTTACAATAAGCAATATATGGAAGTAGTCCAAGTATCCATCAATAAATGAATGGATAAAGAAGATGCGGGGTTTGTGTGTGTGTGTATGTGTGTGTACACAGTGGAATATTATTCAGCCATAAAAGAGAATGAAATCTTGCCATTTGCCACAACATGGATGGAGCTAGAGTATAATGCTACGTAAAATAAATCAAAGACAAAAACCCTATGATTTCACACATATGTGTACTTAAAGAAGCAAGACAATACTCACTTTTTTCACTGAACCTAAGTTTCCTTTTCTGTAAAATGAGGCTGGGGTATATTGCCTTTGTTCTCTCTACTCATGCTAAAATCTCACTTCTTGTATTATATCCCTTTCCTCACACTCTTGATGTTATTTCAGATGAAATAAATATTTTCAAGAAAATCAAGAATGTATCATTAATAGGATTTTATATCAAAAACCATCTTCAAACAAATGGCTTCATTAATTTTGCCATTTATTCATTCCTTCATTCATTCAACAAAATTGGATTTCAAAGTTCAGTGCCTATTGTGAACCAGATGCTGTGGTATCCTATAAAGTCTTGCAATATAAAATATAAAAGTGAAAAGGACATTTTACCTACCCTCAAGGAGTTTATATTTAGGTGGTGGAGATAGACATATAATTTTAATAAAAGATAGAAGTAAATGACAGAGAGATGCACAGCAAACTTTAGGAGGATATCCCCTCTTCATATGGGGAAGGCTTCCTAGAGGAGGAGACACATGAGCTAAAGAATGAGTAGGGGTTAAGCACTGGGTGTTATGTGGAACCAACTTGACAATAAACTATTTGCAAAAAAAAAAATGAGTAGGGGTTTATCATTCTAGTTAGAGAAAAATACTATTAATGTACAGAAGACTAGAAGTAGAAAAAATTTTGAAATATTAGTAGTAGCTAGAATGTAAGGCACAGAATAAGGAACAATCGCCTAAGACGAGTAAGTAGTGGAAATTCTGGTGTATCTTTTAAAGGATCTTCATTTTGTCCCATAGATCAATGCTTTTCAAAGAAGCCAAGGATCCACATGTACCAGAATTACTTGAGACCCTTTAAAAACAAACGAACAAAATCTGAGTTTTGGTTTTGACCTAAATCTACTGATTCAGAATCTCTTGGGATGAGGCCTGGGGATCTGTATATAAAAGAAATATCCCAGTATTTCAGATGCAACCTAATGTTTGAGAATCATTTGAATTAGATATTTTTACATCCATTATTTTTACTTAATTTCCACCATGATATTCTTAGTTATGGGAGTTTCAGTTCCAAGAAAGATGCCATTCCCTAGGATAACTGATGAAAGCAAGATCAATATTATATGCTCAATAAACATTGGGATTGATGAATAGAAGACTATCTCAGGAATAGAGAATAAAGCTGGAAATTGGGTGCCAGAAATATGTTCTAAAATGGGTATTTAATCTCTATATAAGGCAGAATATCCAGGTGAATACTAAAGTATAAGATCAGATATAATAAACACTACAGTTTAAAACACTTTTTAAAATCTCAGTTTTATTTATCTCTGTAAAATGGAAATAACATCTTTCAGGAACGCCTGGGTGACTCAGCCAGTTAAGCCTCTGACTTCAGCTCAGGTCATGATCTCTCTGTTTGTGGGTTTGAGCATCACATAGGACTTTTCTGCTGTCAGTGCAGGGCCTGCTTCAGATCTTCTGTCCCCATCTCTCTCTGCCCATCCCCACACACAATAAATAAATATTTTAAAAAATAACATTTTACATTGGAAGAACAAATTTTGTTAAAATGGAGATACTACCCAAAACAATCTACATATTGAATGCGATCCCTATCAAAATAACACCAGAAAATACCCCCAAATAACCAGAACAATCTTGAAAAAGACAATCAAAGCTAGAGGCATCACAATCACAGACGTCAAGGTGTATTACAAAGCTGTTATCATCAAGACAGTATGGTACTGGTACAAAAACAGACACTCAGATTATGATCTCACAGTTCTTGAGTTCTATCCCTACATCAGGCTCTCTGCTGACAACACAGAGCCTGGAACCTGCCTCTGATTCTGTGTCTCCCCCTCTCTCTCTGCCTCTCCCTCGCTCATACTCTCTCTCTCTCTCAAAAATAAAAATTTAAAAATAAATCAATAAAAACAAACATATACAAGCAAACTTGAAACTGAAACAAAATATTTCTATAAACTTAGTCCATCCCACCAACTAGGAGACTCTATTTAATCACATTCACTTGATACTATTTAAGCCCTGAGTTATATTACTTCTTAACTCTTTTTATTTTATTGTGTAATTTCCAGTGCTCAAGTTCTGTCCCCAGTTATATCTTGTTAAGCTACTTGAATAAGATAGTTGAGAGCAGGGTTAGTGTCTTGCTCAGGAAATAGCCACAATTGGTAAACTCTCTTTGGGTTATATTCTTTAAGCCCTTGAAATGACTTGCTTCCCTCTAGAAGAACTTGTTGACTTCTTTGTGCCATGACACAGGGATACAACAGCTGGCTGCCTCTGGGAGGTTGAAAATAAACAGGTTCAGAAGCTCCTAGGACAGCAAATGGATATTGTAGGTGGAGAAGCAGCCCAAAATAAATACAGCTGTTAAGGCGGAAAATTTTATTTACTTTGGCTCTTTTCAGGTCTATACTGGGGGAGGAAGAGCTGCAAATCCTGAGACTTTTCATATACTGATGACAGAGACCCCACTCAGGGGCTGGTCTCTAGTGCTAGGCACATTTATACTAATCATTCAGTATATATCTGATGATTAACAGATTGACTAGATAGCTCAAATGATGGAGGACATTTTAACAAAGTGAAAATGATGAGTTAAACATCTCTGCACTGGAGGGCCTATGTTAATGTATTTTCTGGTTTGGAATATAACTCACACTAAACATTCTTTAACACCAAGCTTTTATTTGCCACATAGACATAAGAGAACACACTAGCTTTAAAGGCAGAAAATCTGGGCTGTTGTCTTAGTGTGCTAACTAGCCATATGACTTTAGTAAATCATCACAATATTCTGGGACCCAGTTTCTTCCACTATAAAGTGAAGGATTCAGAAATATCTAGAGTGGGAACAGTGAAAAGGTATGGGATGAGGAACCAGAAGGTCCACATTCACATCCCAGCTATGATCATTGATTTCTGTGATCAATGATCAACTTGGATGGGAAAGAACATAATCTCCAAATCTGTCTCCATCTCTGCAGACAAGACAAATCACAGTCTTTTTCTGATGTTGTAACCAAGAATTAGAGAGTAGAATTTACATGAAAGTTCTTTAAGTGGATATACAATCATAGACATTGGTATCAGACAGAATCAGCTTTGAACCCTGACCGCAGCACTTCCTTGTGCTCATGGAAAGGTGACTTAAGACTTTTAACATTAATTTCCTAATTCATAAAATGAACATAATGACATCTACTTCATTGGGTTGCTGTAATAATTAAATTAAGTGTAGTAATATATGTAGATTACAAAGAGCCATAAATAGTAATTATTATAGTTGGTAAAGTGCAAATGGCATTGATATAAGATCTCCATCACATCATTCCATGGTGCTAATTAGTTAAATCCAAAACTAAACTTATTTTTTATGTTTAGATTTCAACCAAAATTATTTATCTCCCTTTACAAAATATAAATCAAACAATGAAACAGAGTGATCCAGTTTAAGTTGATCATGAACCTAGTTGTTTTCTGAAGCCCAGGAGAGAATAAAGTCCAGACATCCAAACATTGTGGCTCAAGTTTAATTTGCCCTGCAAGGGCCTGTTGCACCGAAGTAAAAAGTAATGGAAAAGTTCCCTTTAGAAAGAAAAGATCACAGTCCATTTTTCAGAAGGCAGCCCATGGAAATACTTGGGTGTGTAGTGGTCCAGGAAGCAAAAGAAAAAATCTCAGACAGATACTGTTGCAGATTGTGTTCTCAGGGCAACATTCCAGACTTTTCTAAAATCCAGATCACAGGAGTAACTCTTTATCTAAATAGCTCTCCAGACCTTGCCAATATCATAGGGTCCACTTGAAATCAAAATGCATCCAGATGGCAAGAAATGGATTGAAACTCTCCTTATCTGACAACTGAATTAATCATTCATTCATCCACTGATTTATTCATTTAAAACACAGCTATTATTAGTCTAACAATAGGCACTATGCTAGATGCTACAACCATAAACTAGGCAAAGTCCCTTCGCTCAGTAATGATCTGAAATACAAAGATTCTCACACACATAACTCTAAATGTTTTGTAATGCCAGGTCTCTAATGAGTAAATATTAAGATACATGAAACAATATTAAATGTGTCTACTCTACCACAAATATTTTACTGCTGACAATCTATCCCCCACAAAAGGGAAAGACTAATTATATATGTAAACATGTTCATAGAACATTATTCATGGTAGCAGTATAAATGTCCAACAAATTGAATAATGATTCAAAAAGACAGAGTACATTAAAAAACTGGAATGCAGACATTAAGAATATAATTATAAAGATCAGCAAGATAAAAATAGCCTATTCATGTGAGATGATAGAAACAATACAAAATTATGATGTATCAATGACATTTAACTTGAGATATAATTATATATATGAAAAATACACATTTGTTTCTGAGTTAGATCTGAAAGAATATAAAATTTTGTAGTTTTATAAAAGTAGTAAAATTTTAGTGATTTTTTTTCTACTTTCTATAGTATTGTTACATGTGTAGACAAAGTAAGAGGTTAACACATGCTATTATTTGAGTGATTGGAGAAAATATTTCTTAGCCTTATAAACATTTCCTTAAGCACCATATCACTAAATACTGGCTTATCAGTTTCATTTATTTTTTTTAATTTATTTTTTATAGTTTATTTGTTTTTGAGACACAGAATGCAAGCAGGGAAGGAGCAGAGAGAGTGGGAGACACAGAATCTGAAACAGGCTCCAGGCTCTGAGCTGTCAGCACAAAGTCTGATGTGGGGCTCGAACCCACGAAACGCGAGATCTGACCTGAGTCAAAGTCCGACTAATAACTGACTGAGCCACCCATGCGCCCCTGGCTTGTCAGTTTTAAATTCTCCTTCAAATCTGGTTTCCTTCCTCATCCTCACTGATCTGCTTTAGTTTAGCTTCTCAGTTCACCTGACTCTTGCAATAGCCCACTAATTCACCCATGTCTCCATTTTCAGATTTCCCAGGTATTTGTCCATTAAGGAAAATATCTTATCTATTTAGCCCTGGTAATCAAATGACCTTCCCTCAGCATACCAGACATGCACATGTATATCATATCTGTCCTTTGGATTGCCAACATCCCTTACATTAAAGATGCATGTACAAAGCATAAACAAGTAGCTTTATGGGGTTTTTTTGACATGACTAATTCTAATCCATCCATTTATTCCTGGGAGATAGAAGAGTGTATTTGGTAAGACTTTAGAATAGCTAAGACACAAGAATAGCTAAGGTACTTCTGAAGAATTAGACCAGGTGAGGAATTTGTTATACTAGATAGAAAACTAATTAACATGCCAAAACAAAATAGTGTGGGTACTCTGCTCCCAGTAATGATTGAATAGCTCCTATCAGACTAACCCTTCACATATAACAACTAAAATTCTGTAATATATATATATATATATATATATATTTTTTTTTAACTCCCTGGAATAACTGGAAAGCAAGTAAAAGCAGGTAGAAACTGGAGAGGAATTTACACTAGATGAAGATAAATGAACTGAATTTTCCATTTTAAAATGGATTTTTATTTGAGGGTAAGCATTAGTTCACTGAAACTCAAGTAGAAACATGTAATCTTAGTGGCTTGAAAACAGAATAATAGTTTGGAACAAATGCAGTAGCTGAAAAGTGAGGGGGAAACCCAGGAAAGGAAAGAGCCAGAAAGGGAGAGCCCCAAATTCTGCATATAAATTTTCCCCAAGCCTCTGGCTGACCCTTAAACTGTGCATGTATGGAGCAAACTAAGTAGTCGTGCTAAGGCTAAAGGGGTTAAACAGAGGTTTTCACCTGCAAGGTAGACAGATTAGGAGCATGCCAGCAAAGTTAATTGTCTGCAAAATCAACAGTTTCAGAGGAATATCAGAGAATTCAGAAGCTACAAAATATCATTTACAATGTCTAGGATATAATCTAAAATTGCTAGACATATAAAGAATAGAATAATGTAATAATGCATACTGAAGAGTAAAGGCAATCAGTCAGAGACTAATAGACCAGATGTTGAATTATCAAAAATTTTATTGTAACTAGACGAAACTAGAAAAAACTAGAACACAGAAGAAAACATATTCATAATGAATGAAAAAAGTAGAAAATCCTCCAGCAGAGAAATAGTACCTATTATTTTAATAGAAAAAAAATATAAAATTTAAAGATAAGAGATTTTTCCCTCAGGAATAGATGGGACGACAAATAAAACAAAATAAAGAGCCAAGAAGCAGACTCACAAAAGTGTAGATAGTTGACATATAACTCAACTGACATTGAAGATCAGACACACACACACACACACACAAGGATTACTCTCTCACACCACATGTGCAATCAACCCTAGACTGATTAAAGACTTAAATGTAAAAGGCAAAATTTTAAAAATTTTAGAGAATAATAGAGCAGAAAATCCTCATGAACTTTGAGCTGGTAAAGAATTCTAAACAAGAAATAAAAAGTACTAAACATAAAATTATAAACTGATAAATTTGAAAGTATTTAAAAATTTTAAAGCTAGATATAACAGAGCATGTACAGAGTACACTACCATTTTTATAAGAAAGAAGAGAAAGTAAGGGTATATATACAGTTATTGTTGAAAAAGAAGCAGAGAAAAGATAACCAACAAGAGATGAAAATAATTTTCTACCTACATGGAGTAGAGTGCTTGTGAATTGGATGGAGAGTGAAGAAATAGGGATCAGGATTTCTTTGAGCTAACAATTAGTTATTAATGATTCATCTTATTATATACTGTTAATAATATGTAGTAAATATATATTATGTCAATATATAAATATTATATATTTTTAAAGTTAAATAAAGATGATTTTTTAAAACCCAAACTCTAAAATTGAATACAAACAGAAAGATGACTCTACCTATAAGTCAAATTGATAGAAAACTTAACCACACAAGGAAAATAATTCAAGTAATTTTTTTTTAATTTTTAGAGAGAGAATGCAAGCAGGGGAGAGAGGCAGAGAAAGAGAATCTTAAGCAGACTTCATGCTCAGTGCAGAGTCCAACGCAGGACTCAGTCCCACAACCCTGGGATCATGACCTAAGGCAAAATCAAGAGTCAGATGTTCAATAGACTGAGCCACCCAGGCACCCCTCAAGTAAATTTTAAATAGAATTCCACGACTATTCATATTTTATATGATATAGGATAAAAACATGCTGCAAATAAATTTGGAATTTGATTTAGTTTTGTTTTGAATAAGGGTACTGGTGGTATTGCTCTAAAACTGTTTTGTGTGCAGTATAGAATAGCAAATGTATAAATGTTTGTGGTGTTGCTTGGGAAGCAGGGTTTTCACTATGGAAAAAGAGACATACCAAAATGGAATGGGAGAAAATAACAATAACCCTGTGGTATTAGAACTGAATTCAAAGTATCAGCAAGAACTCAGGACTTTTTTAAAGGAATTTCCTGGGAGCTAGAAACAATGAGGCCCCAGCAGCAATGAGCACACCTAGAGCCCAGAAGTTATATTCTAAATCTCAATCCTAACTAAAAGAAACAGAACTATGTGGAGAAATGAATGATACTAGGTCTAGGATAAGGAATATACAAAATAAACCTGAAACATCACATGGTGCCATAATGCAAGTGCATGCTTAAAGACTAGCAGATTCATGTTGTTAACAGCAACAGAGCTACTTTCCAAATGAAAAAATATTTGCAACACTAATATGTGAAGGGGCAAAAACAAAACTGTGATGCTCCGATCCGTGATCAATCAACTTCCATCTTATTTCCCATCATCATTAGGTGGCAGCCTCTGAGACATAGATTTTGAAAGCTATTGGTCTATTGAAAAGTGCCTGGATTTCAATGTCCAAAGACCTGGATTCTAAACCAAATTTGGCCAAACACCCCCATATAGTTTTAGGTAAATATTTAGTCTCTCTAGGCCATATTTACTTATACATCAAGCAGGACTAAAGCTACTAGTTTAGCTATTTCACACTTGTGAGGGTCCAAGAAGAAGATAATTGTGAATATTGTTTGCAAGTTTAAATAGAATGGTTCTATACTAGTGTAATTTATTACACCTCATGGGACATTTAGACATTCTTGTACACAATTTGGCAGCTGTTATTCTTAGCTGTTGCCAAATGGCAGGGTAACAGCAATAGATTTTTAATACATATCGGGGGAAGATGGAGGTTCCTCTTCTGCTTTCCTTTTATAACAGATTTACTAGTCATGTATGGGCATGTATGGTGTCAGGTATCTGACAAAGCAAAAAGACAAAGATGCTAGATAAGGATCTCCAGGAGTTCATTGTCTAATAAGGAAAAATAGCATAAATAAAATACTTGAATGTAGTATGAGGACAATGCTAGAAATACTTATATTACATCTGCAACCAGAAATAATGCAAAAGACAGTGCCAGGATTCAGGGTAGAGAGGTGGCAGGGAACAAACACTGTATAGAATGAAGGTGCCAACAACGTAAACCAGCTGGCAAAAATTAATGAGTAGTAACTTGGAGGTAAATATGGCAGACTGTAACAGTCATTTACTTTCAATCACCCTTGAAATCCCACTAAAGTTACAATGTAAACCTGGCAGTATAGTGAAAGGATATAAGATAAACCACAGTGGGTTTAAACCAGCAAATCAAGGGGAGTTTAACCGTTAAAAAAAAAGTTAGTTGATCAGTGTAATTTGCCATATTAAGAAGGTAAAGACGAAGGGCGTCTGGGTGACTCAATCGGTTAAACGGTAGTATCTTGATTTCCACTGGGGTCAAGATCTCACTGTTCATGGGAGTGCTCCATGTGAGGCTCTACACTGACAGTGCAGATACTTCTTGGGATTCTCTCTCTCCCTCTCTTTCTCTCTCTCTCTCAAAATATATAAATAAAAAGAAAAATTGCACAATCAGTTCAATAGATGCAGAAAAAATATATGATAAAATTCAACATTCTTTCATGATTAAAAAGAAAAAGCTCAGCTGATTCCGGCAAGATGGCAGAGAAGTAGGAAGCTCCGTACTTGCACTCGCACCAATACCTCACACGGAAAAGATCTGAAGCCATCGGAAACCTTACAAAACCCGAGAGATTGGGAGAAAAAGGACGCAGAATCCACTGAGAAAGCCTTCTAACATGAGTGCGAACTGGGGAAGATAAAATCGGGCCGGGATCGGAGACTCCAGGGTTGGAGGCATTCCCCCTCTGCGGGGAGTGAGAGGGGAAAAGAGACAGTCCAAAACAGAAAAACCTCCGCTCAGGGCATAGAAAGATCGTGCGAGACAAATACCTGCATACCAGGTCCCCTCGCACCAACTGGTCCCAGAGGGGCTGAGCTCGCGGACTGCTTCTTTGTGCTTGCTCCTGGCTGGCTGGACTTCTAGAGTAGTGGCGCACCTGCCGCCATTGTCCTCCTGGCTGGCTTGGGCCCCTAGAAGAGCCGCACACGGACACCAGGCATTCGCGCTCTTGGTTGGCAGGAACTCTAGAGGGAAGCCAAAGAGCTAAAAACTGGGAAATTTGCCTGTGAGTTCGTGTTTCGGGTGATGAGCCATAGAGGGACCTGGTTTTCCTCATTCCAGCAGGCTCCACGCATCCGGCGGGCAAGCCCCCACCCATGCTCGCCAGCCCGACCCAGAGAAGGAAGCAGCGATTCTGACTCCACTCCCAGATCTCGGCAGGAGGCCTGGAATTGCCCCGAGGGGATTGCTTGGGAAGTTGTGATTAAGGCAATTTCAGTGGGGCGCGCGGACTGAGATTTGGAGACTAGGACTGGCCTGGGTTAAAGAGCGCAACTAACTTTGGCTGCGCCCCCGGTACGGGGAGTTTACACGCCCAAAGAAGCGAGGTGCAGCGCTGGGTTCAAGAAGAGACTGGAGCAATGCCACTCTCCTCCCCACAACCTCCAAGGCAGAACTCCCACCTGAGGCATTGGATCACGCCACAACCATCCCTGCTTGAGAGCTGCTCTCCTCCCTTTTTTTTTTTTTCTTTTCTTTCCTTTTTACCCAGAACACTGACCTGATTAACTCTGGTCACTGGTTTCCTTAAACAGTCACATTTAGTCCATTCTGTAGATGTAAATTCTACACCTACCTACATTTTCATCTTTCTCTCAGGAGTAATTACACTATATAGTTTCTCTGGATAATACCAGCATTCTTCTCTCACCTATCCAGCCATATTCCACCCTTTAACTCTTTGAAAAAGGCTTCTTATCCCTACTGCCTGTTCATTCTATTTCCAATTTTGCCTCATCGCCGCCCTGTCTTTTCTCTCTTTCTCTAGGCTCTTCAACCAGCACTGCATACACCCAGCTATTTAACTTTAGCTGGGAAATCCAGATATATGCTTTAAACTGTTCTTTGTCCATCGGTTTTCTTCTTCTTTCCTTTCCTTTTCTCCTTTTTGACCCTTTTATGTATTTTCTACTCTCTATTATTCGCCCTCCCTCCTCCATCCTTTCTGTTAACTTTTTCGTTTTCCCTCTTAGTCTGCATGTTACTTGAATTAGTCTGTGCGATTGTGTGCTCCTGCTCCCTGTGTGTTTGTCTCTCTGTTTCTTCTCCAGGGCTACCTCAAGAAACAAGCCAGAGTACACAAGGTGGAGAGTCCCAAATATCACTACGAATAGGAAAATAAAATAACCAAGGTCCCAACAAGACAGACCAAGAGAGACCATTCAAAAAACACTCTCTGAAAGAATAGGCCCTGGACAGTCAAAGAGTCTTCTTGGATACAGCAGCGCTCATAGGTGCAGAGAGCATAACAAGTCTTTAAAACTAAAAAGAACCAGAAAGGTAACTAAAATGACAAAATGAAAGAGCTCTCCTCCAAAGAAACTCCAAGAAGAAATTACAATTACGAACTGCTCAAACAGATATAAGCAGCATAACTGAACAAGATTTTCGAATAATAATGGTAAAATTAATAGCTGGGCTTTAAAAAAGCATAGGGGACATCAAAGAAACTATGGCTACAGACAGAATGGAAAATATAGTCATGAAGAATTTAAAAATCCGATAAATGAGATACATAATAAAATAGAGATCTCCAACGCACGGATTGAAGAGGCAGAAAGGAGAATAAGTGATTTAGTAGACACCATTATAGAAAAACAAGAAGCTGACAAAGAAAGGGACAAACAGATCCAGGAGCATGAAAGAAGAGTCGAGATCTCAGTGATATGGTCAAACGCAACAATATCCATACATAGGAATCCCAGAAGAGGAAGAGAGAGGGAAAGGTTCTGAAGGAGTCCTGGAACAAATTATAGCAGAGAACTTCCCCGACCTGAGGAAGAAAGAAAATGTTGAAATACAAGAGGCTCAGAGGACTCCCCTCAGAAGTAATTTGAATCAATCTTCTGCACAGCATATCATAGTAAAAATGGCAAAATATAAGGACAAAGAGAGAATTTTGAAAGCAGCTAGGGAGAAAAGGGCCCTAACATACAAAGGGAAACCTATCAGAGTGGTGACAGACCTATCTACTGAAATGTGGCAGGGCAGAAATGAATGGCAGGAGATCTTCAATGTGATGAACAGTAAAAATATGCAGCCAAGAATCCTCTATCCAGCAAGGTCGTCATTCAAAATAGAAGGAGAGATAAAAATCTTTCCAAATAAACAGAAATTGAAAGAATTTGTCACCACTAAGCCAGCCCTACAAGAAATCCTGAGGGGGATTCTCTGAAGGAAAGGTTGCAAGGAACACAAGATACCAGAGACACCACCACAAACATGAACCCTACAAAAGATACAAAGACTCTAAACCCACATATTTCAATAATAACACTGAATGTAAATGGGCTGAATACTCCAATCTAAAGACATAGAGTAGCAGAATGGATAAAAAAAATAATAAATCCATCTATATGCTATCTACAAGAAACTCATCTTAGACTGGAAGATACCTTCAGATTAAAAGTAAGGGGATGGAGAAATATATATCATGCTACAGGAAATCAAAAGAAAGCCGGAGTAGCGATACTTATATCAGACAAACTGGACTTTAAATTAAAGACAATCACAAGAGATGAAGAAGGGCACTACATAATAATTACAGGGTCCATCCATCAGGAAGAACTAACAATCATAAATGTCTACGCACCGAATATGGGAGCACCTAAATATCTAAAACAATTAATCACAAACAGAAACAAGCTTATAGATAAGAATGTGCTAATAGCAGGGGACTTTAATACTCCGCTTACAGCAATGGATAGGTCAACCAGACAGAAAATCACTAAAGAAATAATGGACTTGAAAGACACATTGGACCAGATGGATCTGACGGATATATTTAGAACTTTACATCCTGAGGCCAGGGAATTTACTTTCTTCTCAAGTGCGCATGGCACATTCTCCAAGATAGATCACATACTGGGACATAAAGCAGCCCTCAATAAATATAAAAGAATAGAGATCATACCATGCACACTGTCAGATCACAATGCTTTGAAACTTGAAATCAATTACAGGAAGAAGTCTGGAAAACCGCCAAAAACATGGAGGTTAAAGAACACCCTTCTAAAGAATGAATGGGCCAATCAGGCAATTAGAGAGGAAATTAAAAAATATATGGAAACAAATGAAAATGAAAACACAACAATTCAAAATCTATGGGATGCGGCCAAGGCAGTCCTAAGAGGAAAGTACATTGCTCTCCAGGCCTATTTCAAGAGATTAGAAAAAGCACAAGTCCAAAATCTAACAGCTCACCTAAAGGAGCTAGAGGCAGAGCAACAAGAACGCCCTAAACCCAGTAGAAGAAGAGAAATAGTAAAAATTAGAGCAGAAATAAACAACATAGAGACCAAAGAAACAATTGAACAGATCAATGAAACCAAGAGTTGGTTTTTTGAAAAAGTAAACAAAATTGACAAACCTCTAGCCAGGCTTATCAAAAAGAAAAGAGAGAGCACCCAAATAGACAAAATTATGAATGAAAATGGACTTATTACAACCAACCCCTCAGAAATACAAGCAATTATCAGGGAATACTATGAAAAATTATATGCCAACAAATTGGACAACTTAGAAGAAATGGACAAATTCCTAAACACACACTCACTACCAAAATTCACACGGGAAGAAATAGAAAACCTGAACAGACCCATAACGAGTGAAGAAATCGAATCAGTGATCAAAAATCTCCCAACAAATAAGAGCCCTGGACCTGATGGTTTCCCTGGGGAATTCTACCAGACATTTAAAACAGAATTAATCCCAATTCTTCTCAAGCTATTCCAAAAAATAGAAGTCGAAGGAAAACTCCCGGACTCATTTTATGAAGCCAGCATCACTCTGATTCCCAAGCCAGACAGAGATCCAACAAAAAAAGAGAACTATAGGCCAATATCCTTGATGAATACGGATGCAAAAATTCTCAACAAGATCCTTGCAAATCGAATCCAGCAGCATATCAAAAGAATCATCCACCAAGATCAAGTGGGATTCATTCCTGGGTTACAGGGCTGGTTCAACATTCGCAAATCAATCAATGTGATCCATCATATCAATAAAAGAAAAGATAAAAACCATATGATCCTGTCAATAGATGCAGAAAAAGCATTTGACAAAATACAGCATCCCTTCTTAATAAAGACTCTCGAGAAAGTTGGGATAGAAGGAACCTACTTAAACATCATCAAAGCCATCTATGAGAAGCCTTCAGCTAACATCATCCTCAACGGGGAAAAACTGAGAGCTTTCCCCCTGAGATCAGGAACACGACAGGGATGTCCACTCTCACCACTGTTGTTTAACATAGTGCTGGAAGTCCTAGCATCAGCCATCAGACAACAAAAGGAAATCAAAGGCATCAGAATTGGCAAAGAGGAAGTCAAACTTTCACTCTTCGCAGATGACATGATACTCTACATAGAAAACCCGACAGACTCCACCAGAAGCCTACTAGAACTGATCCAAGAATTCAGCCAAGTTGCAGGGTACAAAATCAACGTACAGAAATCGGTTGCATTTTTATACACCAATAATGAAGCAACAGAAAGAGAAATCAAGAAACTGATCCCATTCACAATTGCACAAAAAACCATAAAATACCTCGGAATAAACCTAACCAAGGATACAAGAGATCTGTATGATGAAAACTATAGAAAACTTATGAAGGAAATTGAAGAAGACACAAAGAAATGGAAAAACATTCCATGCTCATGGATAGGAAGAATAAATATAGTTAAGATGTCATTACTACCTAAAGCACTCTACACATTCAATGCAATTCCAATCAAAATTGCACCAGCATACTTCTCAAAACTAGAACAAACTATCCAAAAATTTGTATGGAACCACAAAAGACCCCGAATAGCCAAAGTAATACTGAAAAATAAAACCAAAACGGGAGGTATCACCATCCCAGACTTTAGCCTCTACTACAAAGCTGTCATCATCAAGACAGTATGGTATTGGCACAAAAACAGACACATAGACCAATGGAACAGAATTGAGAACTCAGAAGTGGACCCAAAAGTATACAGCCAACTGATCTTTGACAAAGCAGGAAAGAATATCCAATGGAAAAAAGACAGCCTTTTTAACAGATGGTGTTGGGAGAACTGGACAGCAACATGCAGAAGAATGAAACTAGATCATTTTCTCACACCATGCACAAAAATCAACTCAAAATGGATAAAGGACCTGAACGTGAGACAGGAAACTATCAACACCCTAGAGGAGAAAGCAGGAAACAACCTCCTTGACCTCCACCGCAGCAACTTCTTACTTGACACATCCCCGAAAGGAAGGGAATCAAGAGCAAAAATAAACGATTGGGACCTCATCAAGATTAAAAGCTTCTGCACAGCAAAGGAAACAACCCACAAAACTAATAGGCAACCAACAGAATGGGAAAACATTGTTGCATATAACATATCAGATACAGGGTTAATATCCAAAATCTATAAGGAACTCACCAAACTCCACACCCAAAAAACAAACAACCCAGCGAAGAAACGGGCAGAAGATATGAACAGACACTTCTCCAAAGAGGACATCCAGATGGCCAACAGACACATGAAACGATGCTCAGCATCCCTCCTTATCAGGGAAATACTAATCAAAACCACACTGAGATACCACCACACGCCAGTCAGAGTGGCTAAAATGAGCAAATCAGAGAACTCTAGATGCTGGCGAGGATGTGGAGAAACGGGCACCCTCCTACACTGTTGGTGGGAATGTAAAGTGGTGCAGCCCCTCTGGAAAACAGTGTGGAGGTTCCTCAGGAAACTAACAATAGAACTCCCCTATGACCCAGCAATAGCACCGCTAGGAATTTACCCAAGGGATACAGAAATGCCGATGCATAGGAGCACGTGTACCCCAATGTTCATAGCAGCACTCTCAACAATAGCCAAAACATGGAAAGAGCCTTAGTGTCCATCAACAGATGAATGGATCAAGAAGATGTGGTTTATCTATACCATGGAATACTACATGGCAATGAGAAACAATGAAATCTGGCCATGTGTAGCAACATGGGTGGACCTTGAGGCTGTTATGCTGAGCGAAATAAGTCAGGCAGAGAAGGACAAATATCGTATGCTTGCACATATAGGAGGATTAGGAGGAACTTAACTGAGGACCATGGGGGAGTAGAAAGGGGTAAATGGAGGGGGAAAGAGGGAAAGGCAAACCATGAGAGACTCTTGAATACTGAGAAACAAACTGAGGACTGATGGATGTCGGGGGGAGAGGGGAGATGGGCATGGAGGAGGACACTTCTGGGTATGAGCACTGGATGTTATATGGAAATTAAATTTAAGAAAATTTTAACTGTTCCATTAATAGTACCAAACAAAAACAAAACAAAACAAAACAAAAGTAAATCCTGCAATGTGTGACAATATGGGTGGAATTAATCAGAGGAAGACAAAAAAAAAAAAAAAAAACTCAGCAAACTTAAACTACAAGGGATCTTTTTATCAAAAATAAATAAATATCAATATTAACCCAGAAGCAAATGTAATTTTTAATGCAGAGACACTGAACGTTATCCTTTTGATGTAAGGAACAAAATAAGAATGTCACTGTCCCATTTCTTGTCAACATTGCCCTAAGGGTCCTAGCCAAAACCATAAAGCAAAATGAAGAAATACAGTATATTAAACATAAAAAATAACTGTCATTATTTGCAAGTGATATGATTGTTTTTCCTAGCAATACAAAAATAATCTAATGATAAATAATTAATTCAGCTCAGCAAGGTTGCTAAGTACAACATCAATATAAAATTTGTTATTTCTGTATATGAGCAACAAACTCTTAAAAGACAAAAGTTAAAATAATATGCCATTTATTGTATTATCAAAAATATTAAGTAACTAGGAATAAATATAACCTAAGATTTGTAAGGTGTATATGGCAAAAGACTAAAAAATTTTATTATTTGAGTGAAATAAGTCAGGCAGAGAAGGACAGCTACCATATGTTTGCACGTATAGGAGGATTAGGAGTAACTTAATGAAGGACCATGGGGGAGAAGGGGAAAAATTGTGGGGGAGAGGGAGGGAGGCAAACCATGAGAGTCTCTTGAATGCCGAGAACAAACTGAAGGCAGATGGGGTGGGGGGAGAGATAGGGGGTGATGGGCATGGAGGAGGCACTTGGGATGAGCACTGGGTGTTATATGGAAACCAATTTAACAATAAACTACTTAAAAAATTTTTAATGTTTTATTTACAAAATTTTAATAAAGAAAATTAAAGGAGACTAAGCATATGGATTGGGGGGCTCTATTATTAACATAACAGATCTCCACAGATGTATCTAGAATTTCAATGCAATTGAATAAAAATCTCAATAGGTTTGGAGGAATACTAACAAGCCAATTCTAAAATATATATAAAATGCAAAAAAACCCAAAAATTAGAATACACAAGAAACAATTACAGTAAGGACATTGGCTCTACCAAATAAGACATTAAACTATAGCACTTATAAGAAGATAGTGGTGCAAGGATAGGCCAATAGACAAATCGAATAAAATATGTATGTTCCAGAAACTGACCTACACTTATATGGGCACATGATTTATGAGAAGTCATAATAATAATATACAGTAGTTAGAAGTGGGTAGACTTTTCAGTACATAATGACAGGAATGTTGAGCATCCTTTTGGGGAAAAATGATATTGGAACACTTATTATGCAATGAAATAAAAATCAATTCCACCTAGACTCATGGTACTGAATAGAAAAGGCAAAATAGTAAACCCTTTTAGAAGATAATATAGGAGAATATTTTCAGAACTTCAGGGTAAGTGTATAGTCCCAAACAAAACACACACAAAAAGGATGAGGCTATTATTAATAAAAATATTAATAAATATGACAAAATTTAAATTAAATACTTCTGTTCATGAAATTATACCACCAAAATAAACAATGACACTCCAGGAGCAATGAATGCCCCTTATATCTAGATTGTAATCTCATTATACTATTTCTCCAAGAAGAGAACCAGAGCACCTTTTGGTGATGACAGTTCCAACTCTGCAACACAAAATGTACAGGATGAATCAGAGACATCCTGTCCAACCTGAAAGCAAGAAAGTTATTAATGGCTACTAGTGTCATACTGAAAGAACACAGGAGCCAATTAGAGGGGGCTCATAATGACCAAAGATGGGACAACTTAATCATCTAAAAAAATACTGGCTCTAATGAATTAAAGTATATCAAATATATACAAATCTATTTTTTCATAATGATAGTCCAAACACAAAAACTCAATTCTCACTTTTAGAAGTTGCTACAGCATGAAATCCTTATTCTAAAAATGGTACATAAAAGGAAAGAACCAATCTTTTATACTGCTTTCCCTGCACACTGTACTGCAGGCTAACAAAATTAATGAATAAGGAAATGTCTTCTTTATAAAAGAATTACAGGTAGTAAATTCAACATTAATAGCATAATAAAATCACCAGTTTACTACTCCTAATGAAATAATTTATTTATGTAACATTAGTAGTTCAGGAATACTAAGTGAAGGGGTGAAGAACTGTTTAATGGATAGATCATGTTGACACTATCTCAACTCAAATATAAGCATGACTAAGAGTGGGAAAAACAGGCATTATGTACCTCCAGACACGATGGAGAGGAACTATATACCATTACACCTATATACTAACAAAGATTTGAAAATTGACATTAAAGAAGATTACCACTATGACAGCAACAAAAATAATACTTATGGCAACCTTGGTTAAGAAAAGATATCTTAGATATGTTGCCAGAAACACAATTCATAACAAATTCATAAATAACACTTCAACAAAATTTAAAACTTTTGCTCTTTAAAAAAAACGCCATTTTTCTTTAAATGAAAAACGAAAATTAAGTTGAAGAATGAGAATGAAAGGAAAGGCACATACTGGGAAAAGTCTTTGAAAGCATATATTTGATAAAAGACTTGTATCCAGATTATATAAAGAACATTCAAAGCTTAGCTATAAGAGAAAAAAACAAGACAATTAAAAATTAGGTAAAAGATTTAATCAGATACTTCATCAAAGAAGATCACATATATAAAGGGCACATGCTAATGGACTCAATATCATTGGCCATTAGGGAAATGCAAATTTTTTTAAAAAATTTTTAATGTTTTATTTATTTCTGAGAGAAAGAGAGAGAGCAGGGGAGGGTCAGAGAGAGAGGTAGACACAGAATCTGAAACAGGCTCCAGGCTCTAAACTGGCTGTCAGCACAGAGCCCGACTCGGGGCTTGGGCCCACTAACCGTGAGATCATGGCCTGAGCAGAAGTCAGATGCTTAACCGACTGAGCCACCCATGCACCCCTGGGAAATGCAAATTAAAAGCACAATGAGAGACCACAACATACCTACTAGAATGGCTAAAATTTAAAAGACAGACTTTATGAGTGTGGGTCGGGATGTAGGAAACCTGAAACTTGCATACACTGCTAGTCAGTATATAAAATGGCACAACCACTTTGAAAAAGATTTTGGCAGTTTCTTTAAAAGTTAAACATATACCGCTTCTGCCAATGTGTTATTCTGGTGGTGGCGGCAGATCACGCTTTGCCTGGAAAAATGGACCCTGAGGCCATGAGCAGATACACCAACCCAATGAACCCTTTTTGTCTTCTTCCATCTGACTGCGGTGCTGTTGACCATTGGCATGTTCTTCACTGCCTGATTCTTCATTTATGAGGTTACCTCCACTAAGTATGCTAGTCTACAGTCTCTCATCTACTTGGTGGCCTCGCTCTTCATGGGCTTTGGAGTCCTCTTCCTGCTGCTCTGGGTTCACATCTATGTATGGGTTCCCAAGGTTCCAACCAGGTGGCTTCGCTGAATATCTGCTTTTGTAAAGTGATTTTTTTTTTTACTATTGCTAGAAGTGTCCCATTTGCTGCTCACAATAAAGGCAGATGTGTGACCAAACAAACAAAAAACATTGAACATATACCTATAATATTATACAGCCATTTAATTCCTAGATATTTATTCAAGAGAAAGGGAGATACATGTCCACACAAAGACTTGAACATGAAGCATATGGCTTTATTTTTAATAGTCAAAACAAATGTCTATCAGCAGATGAATAGATAAATTGTGGTATATGCATACAATGGAATACTACTCAGCAATAATAGGGCAAGAACTAGTGATATAACAACTGAATGAATCTTATGCTGAATGATAGAGTATACACTGTGTGATTCCATTTACAGAAAACTCTAGAAAATTCAAACTCATTTATAGAGATACATAGAAGATCAGTGGTCATGTAGGAAGAGTAAAATGGAGTGATTAACAGGGATTGTAAGGCTGATCACAGGCCCATTGCATGGTGTCAGAGGACCAGTAAAATGATAAGAGCATAAAAGTGGAAGAGGAACCAGCAGCAGTGATGGGCTACTGATTGCATAAAAGAAATTTATCAATTAGGTAAATCTGTTAAGAATAATGGAATCAGTTTCCTAGCTGTTGGGAGAAAGAGAGTAAATGTATGAAAAGAAGGAAAACTAGAATGAACCTTGTGGTGCTGAAATAAAATTAGAGTTTTTAACACATAGATTGATAGGTAAATATAGATGTAAATGTATATTGTTATATGTGAATATATTTTATTTTATTTATTTAAATTCAAATTAGTCAACATATAGCATAATAACGGTTTTAGGAGTAGAATTTAGTGATTCATTACTTACATATTTCACCTGGTGCTCATCCCAAAAAGTGCCCTTCTTAATGTCCATCACCCATTTAACCAATCACCTCATCCAACACCCCTCCATCAACCATCAGTTTGTTCTCTGTATTTAAGAGTCTCTTATGGTTTCTCTCTCTGTTTTATGCTACATTAAATAAGCCAATCAGAGAAAGACAAATATCATATGATTTCACTCATATGTGGAATTTAAGAAACAAAACAGATGAACATAGAAGAAAGGAAGGAAAAATAAGATAAAAAGAGAGGATGAATATTATACATGTGTGATGTATATGTATATATACATACATATAAACATATAAATATATGCATACATACATATATTATCTAACTATGAGCTATATTCTCTAAGAGGACATGTGAGCAACAATACCTTCAGAAGCAATAGCACACCTAGTCCAGATTTTGTTCTCTAAATCCACTAAGTGGTATCTTGGAATTAAATTTCTTGGAGAAATAGTCAGTTCCAGGATAAGGCCAGGATAAGTAGAACTGATCCTGAAATATTGTTTCTTTTTGTGCCAGAAAATAAAGAATAGCTTAAAGAATGATGGTGGTATATCAAAAGGGCAAAGAACTATCTTAAAGGGACTATCACTGGTCAAATCTGGGATAATTTAAGCATCACAGTAAATCATATATTAAAGGACTATAATCCTTTGAATAAAATTGGAAACCATGACTCAATTAACATGAATTTAAAAATTAATAAACTGAGTTTCATGAGATATTTATTTTTTAGTGTTATATATTTTATTTTATTTTTTTTAAATAGTTTATTGTCAAGTTGGTTTCCATATAATACCCAGTGCTCATCCCACGAGTGCCCTCCTCCATGCCCATCCCCCCTCTCCCTCCCCCCATACCCATCAGTCCTCAGTTCTCAACATTCAAGAGTCTCTCATGTTTTGCCTCCCTCCCTCTCCCCCCCATTTCCCCCCTTCTTCTCCCCCATGGTCCTCAGTTAAGTTCCTCCTAATCCTCCTATATGTGCAAACATATGATATTTGTCCTTCTCTGCCTGACTTATTTCGCTCAGCATAACAGCCTCAGGGTCCANTCCATCCATGTTGCTACACATGGCCAGATTTCATTGTTTCTCATTGCCATGTAGTATTCCATCATATAGATAAACCACATCTTCTTGATCCATTCGTCCGTTGATGGACACTAAGGCTCTTTCCATGTTTTGGCTATTGTTGAGAGTGCTGCTATGAACATTGGGGTACACGTGCTCCTATGCATCGGCATTTCTGTATCCCTTGGGTAAATTCCTAGCGGTGCTATTGCTGGGTCATAGGGGAGTTCTATTGTTAGTTTCCTGAGGAACCTCCACACTGTTTTCCAGAGGGGCTGCACCACTTTACATTCCCACCAACAGTGTAGGAGGGTGCCCGTTTCTCCACATCCTCGCTAGCATCTAGAGTTCTCTGATTTGCTCATTTTAGCCACTCTGACTGGCGTGTGTTGGTATCTCAGTGTGGTTTTGATTAGTATTTCCCTGATGAGGAGGGATGCTGAGCATCGTTTCATGTGTCTGTTGGCCATCTGGATGTCCTCTTTGGAGAAGTGTCTGTTCATATCTTCTGCCCGTTTCTTCGCAGGGTTGTATGTTTTTTGGGTGTGGAGTTTGGTGAGTTCCTTATAGATTTTGGATATTAACCTGTATCTGATGTTATTTGCAACTATCTTTTCCCATTCCGTCGGTTGTCTATTAGTTTTATGGATTGTCTCCTTTGCCTTGCAGAAGATTTTAATCTTGATGAGGTCCCAATCGTTCATTTTTGCTCTTGATTCCCTTCCTTTCGGGGATGTGTCAAGTAAGAAATTGCTGCAGTGGAGGTCAAGGAGGTTGTTTTCTGATTTCTCCTCTAGGGTTTTTAATGGTTTTCTATCTCCCATTCAGGTCCTTTATCCATTTTGTGTTTATTTTTGTGTAGGGTGTGAGAAAATGATCTAGTTTCATTCTTCTGTATGTTGCTGTCCAGTTCTCCCACCACCATCTGTTAAAGAGGCTGTCTTTTTTGCATTGGATATTCTTTCCTGCTTTGTCAAAGATTAGTTGGCTGTATATTTTTGGGTCCAATTCTGAGTTTTCAATTCTATTCCATTGGTCTATGTGTCTGTTTTTGTGCCAATACCATACTGTCTTGATGATGACAGCTTTGTAGTAGAGGCTAAAATCTGGGTCATGAGATATTTAAATGAGGTACTTCAATAACATCAAAGAATCTCCCCACAAAATATCTATTAATTATAAAGGACAAAAGAGCAAATTTGCACTTAATCAAGTGATCAAAATTAACAACATTAATAACAGAACAAATAGAAATTATATGCCACCTAGTAGAATGCAAAGAAAAGAACATAACATCACTCTTATAGTTTTCCTGCCAAAGATGCATAAAGGAAATCTAATCAAGAGTAAATGTCAGATAGGCTTACATGGAGGGACATTTTACAAAATAATTGATTTATAATCTGTAAAAGTTTCATGGTCATGACAGTCAAGGAAAATTGGAGGAACTGTTTTGAATTGAATTGAAGAAGCCTAAAGAGAGCGTGATTCTGAACTGGAGCTTTTTGAATTTTGGATTGCAAATAAGGGATTAGGTACAAAAGACATTATTGAGACAATTTGCAAAACTTGAATGGAATCTAAGGATTAGATGGTAAGGTACCAATACTAATTTCCTGTTTTTGATGGTTGTATTGAGTGTATACAACAGTATGTTCTTGTTTATAAGAAATACATACTAAAGAATCACAGAAGTAAGGAGCATTATGGAGAATTATAGAGGACATATTAGCAATTTATTTTCATATATTGTAAAATATTTTTTGTATCATATATATAGTGTGATTTCATTTATCTGAAGTTAAAAAACAGACAAAACTATTTGTTTAGGGATGTACACTTTGGTGGCAAAACTAAAAAAAAAAACAAGGAAACTAATCTATAAAAATTAGGCTAATGGTTATCACTAACGGCATGGGAGAGGGTGATGATGGGGAAGGGAAATGCTTGGAGTTTCTTGTGTGCTAGCAATCTTATACTATTTAACCTGGGTGATAGCCAAACAGATGTTCATTTTAGAAATATCCATTAAATTTTACATTTATGTTTTATGCACTTTTCTGTAAGTTCATTGTATATCACAGTATACAATTTTGGAAAGGATTTTTAAGACAGAAAGCAAAATGAGACAATCATTTATCTGAACCCTTTAGGGAGGGATATATTTCAAATTTTATCTTTTTTGAGACTTTAGAAATATGATGGATATGATATATTTTCTATAACTCCCCAACTAGATCACTTGCTATAATCACTATAATCAAACACATCTAAATTTCTGCGGTAAAACATCTAAATAATCACACCAGATAGCATAAGCAAGAACTATAAGTAGCCATATATATTTGAATCAGACGTTGCTGTCAAATGAATTTGCTGCCAATGTAAAATTTTGTTTTATTTTGTTTTGGTTTTGGTCTTCATAGCTTTTTGAATTTTGAAATTGTAAATTAAGGATTGTGGATGTGTATTAACTTTATAAAATGTGCAGAAATGGAATAGCGATCATCATATTCTATGCAGTTTGGCTATGAAAAGCATTCATATACTAATAATGACATTCATAAACAATGAATATTATTCAACTGGAAACAATGGTATAACCATATTGGGAAGATTGTACTGGGAAGTACACATTAATAATATAACTTTCATTTCCTGAAGGTTGCTAGTCTATATGTATATAAAGAGAGATAAATCCCTAACTTCCCTAGATAGACACCGCCAAAACTGAAAAATCAAGAGGCAGCAATACAGGCATTATTTACCAACATGGAGTTAAATACCAAGACATTCTAAAAGGTAAAAATGATTGTTTCTAGGTTCTGGAAAATGGGAGAGTGGTAAGAAAGAATCATAAGTCTGTTACTTTTCATAAGCCTCAAAGGTTTTGACTCTTTAAATTGTATGAAAGAAAGAATGTAAACTTTTTTTAAAAAGTAATTGTTAAGTACCTAGTATGTTCAGGATACTATACATAAGTAAGATATAAAAACCATTCTCAAAGTATTCTATTCGGGGTCAGCCATGCATCCATAAATAAAATGACCAGGACTACCAGATATATATGATAACCATCACTGGAGGTTTAGCCAACAGCAGTACAGAATTGGGTAGAGAATGGTTATTAAAGGAAGGTGCTTGAGCTGAGACTTACAAATAAGTAGAATCAATTCTTGTGCTCATGTTACACCCTTGCTGACAAAAGGGCTTCCACTCTGGTCTGAGATTTGGATATCTGAAATGAAGACTTGTGGAAATGATATTGCTGATGGGGTCTTCTATTGGCAAAGAAATTGAAATGCCATTAAATAAAAGCTGAAGGGAAGCCAAAGGATCACAACAAAACAAAATAACAAAAGTATATCTTTCTAACATTAATTCCAGAAATAGGTGGTTTCCACTTCATTCTACTAGAGCAGTGGTTCTCAACTGGGGGCTATTTTGTTGCCCTGAGTACTTCTGACAATGTCTAAAGATGTTTTTCACTGGAGAAGTGCTACTGGCAGCAAGTGGGTAAAGGCTTGGGATGGTACTAAACATCCTACAATGCACAGGACAGCACCCACAACAGAGAATTATCCCATGCAAAATGACTGCAGTGCTGAGATTGAGAAACCCTGTCCTAGATCATCCAATCCTATCCCCTGTGCAGTGGTAGCCTTAGAAAGAGGGAAACAGGAACTGACACATGTATTATATCTTAAAACATTCCAGGAGGGTCGCCTGGGTGGTTCAGTCGGTTAAGCGTCCGACTTCAGCTCAGGTCATGATCTTGCGGTTCGTGGTTTTGAGCCCGCATCGAGTTCTGTGTTGGCAGCTCAGAGCCTGGAGCCTGTTTCAAACTCTGTGTCTCCCTCTCTCTATTCCCCTCCCCTGCTCATGTTCTGTCTCTCTCTGTCTCAAAAATAAATAAATTATTAAAAAATTTTTAAAGATTCCAGGAAAATCTCCTAAGCACACTTATCTCCACAGGTTGATTTGTTGGTACTCTAAAATTTATCATTAAAAGCATTCCTTTGAGTTAAAACATTACAGATCTGGAAGTTCCCAATTAAGAGGAAGAAGTAATCCACTAAAGCAGCAATATTAAATGAGTTTCATCTTAATACTGAATTTGATCAACTGGAAGGGGTTACCAAGAATACTGTGTTAAAAAGATTCTGAAGACTCATCTGGGTTCTGTATAGTAAAGGACGATGGCTGACTCATGATATGTCAACAGACACAGGAGAATAAGTGGGGACATGTCCTACATTTTTACCTTTAACATCTTCTACTGAGTTCAATTATCAGGTCTGTTCTTCAGCTTTGTAGGGAGTCATTGGAGAAATAAACGTAATTCTTGACTGTACAATTATAGACGAGTATGGTAGACAGATTAAAGACCCTATAAAGATGCCCATGCCCAAATCGCCAGAACCTGTGAATATGTTATGTTACACAGCAAGAGAGAGTGAAGACAGAAGATGAAATTAGGGTTACTAATGGCTGACCTCAAAATAGGGAAATTATCCTGGGCTATTTAGGTGGACCCAAAGTGATCACAGGGATAAAAAGTGAAAGAAAACGGAGAAAGGTAAGAGTCAGAATGAAATGTGATGACAAAAGCAAAGTCAGAGAGATATGTAAGAGAAGCCTTGACCAGCCACTGCTTGCTTTGAAGATGGAAGGAAGCTATAGGCCATCAGGGAAGTTTCTAGAAACTGAAAAAAGCAAGAAAATGGATTCTCCCCTAAAATCTCCAGAAAGGAATGCAGCCCTGCTGACACCCTGATTTTAACCCAATGACATCACTTCAGACTTGACCTTCAGGACTGTCTGATAATAACTTTGCGTTGTTTTAAGCCCTAAGATCGTGGTAACTCATTTGAAACAATAGTAAACTAATGTAGTGGGGAAGCAAAAAATTGGGGAAAAATTATTATTAGCAATATTGGGCCAACTAGGGCAAACCAAAGTAGGGCTCTAATGTGGTGAACTTTGGGCCTCTAGAGGATAGCAGCAAAGTTCTGAGAAATGGCAGATAGGAGTGATAGACCTCTGAAGGGGAAAGGGTCCTGAGAGAAAACAGTGTATGACAAACCTGACTTCTTAATTGTGTTCCTAAATACAAACCCTGGACTTGGGTTCCCAGGGAAAGATGGGAGTATAGCAGATTTTCCGTGTAGAGTCTGGCAGAAAGATTCCTGAAGAAGGAGTAGAGACTTGCTGGATAGCCCAAGGGTATCAGTCACTTTATTGTTCCCATCAGGCACTCTAGTTTCCCCTGACATGAGCCTGGCCACCGGCTTACCTGAATTAACATGAGGAACAGCCTTCCCAACCAGCTCACGAGTTGTAAATCTGGGACATTTTTGAGGTTTGACTCCAAGCTATTCCTGCAATCCTTGAATAATCTCCATCTCCATTCAAACCAATGCATGTCTTATTTGTGTAAAAACTCTTAGCCAGAGTCCTTTATTACTTTCAGTTACATGATTGATTACCTTAAACCACACTAGCAATAGAATAAAAGATCAAAAACAAAAAAAATCTGCTTACACAGTATTTGGATCTGAAAACCAAGTGGAAACATTAATACCGTAAAGCTGAAAGCAGTTACTGGATAGAACTCCTAAGGAATCTTGAACAACCTATTGAACCAAAACAACATCCTGTCCCACAAATGCTTTCAATTCATGTTGTGAAACAAAACAGACATCATGTTTTTAACCTTAGAACATAAAACATGGTATTGACCTTCCAGTGCTATGAAAGAAGATATACAATTTCAGAAAGTAGAATAAGTCTCCAGTTCTGTTGGAAAACAATTATGGCTTCATGTTTGTTTTTTTCAGGTTGAACCTATTGCCAGATAATTATTTCAAAATGAATCTCTTTACCAATCCTCTGGAAAAGAATGCTTGGTATGTTTTGATTGGTCAGTGTGCCATCATGCATTTTATGAGCTCTCCGCTTAATCTGATGTTAATGTATGCTTTTTAGGCAAAGGAGAAAGACTATGCCCAGAGGTAATAGTAACACCTGAATTACCCAACACATATTTACTTGGTTTAAAAGCCAGAGAAAGGAAGGCAACTCTGTCTTTTATTTTTAAATCACATTCTTCTATAAAGCCTTCCCTGACTAGCTTGAAAAGCACCATATACGTCTCCATCATAACTCCCCAATGAATACTATTCAATGTCTGAATGAATAATAACCTATTCAATGTCTTCTCTATTATATATTGTAAGCTCCAAGAGGGTAAGGACCATGTTGGTTTTAGTCTATGTCCTACTCTTATTGCCTAATACTGTGCTTTTATAGTAAAATTTTATTTATTAACTTATTCTAAGTTAATAAATAAATAAACAAGCAATTGCTTCCTTCCCTAAAAGCTGAGAAGTTTAATCCCAAGACATTCAGGTGCTTTCAAAATAGCTCTTTCTAGACAAATATAAATGACATGGAAATTTTCTAAATATAGTGTTTGTTGAGGAAACATTTTATTTATTCTGCCACACTATGAAAACACTCTTATCTGGCAATCTCTTCAGCATGTTTACATTTAGGGTGTATTTGGTATTTCTTCTTTTCTAACTTTGTAATGCTTATATCTTATCAAATCATATTATATATATGTCTTTACTTTGCATGCTTTTAGACTTCCTCTCTGTCTGCTCTAGGTTTTGGATGCATCAATTAAAGTACATTAGCTGTCCTACTTCAGGTTTAACATTTAATACTGGCCTTAGCCCATTCCAACCCCTCAATAAGCAGAGATCAGATGCAGCTTGATTTTAACAGAGAAATGGGATCCTCAGACATTATACAGAAAAATGATCAAACTTGACCTTGAAATTCTGTTCTCTCTTTTGTAGGTTTCTTCTTCCAATCAAATAAGCATAAGAAAGTAGGTAAATTTACAAGTGGATGGCTTATTGGTTTATATTCTCAGGTTTCAAGAAATAGGGTCTCCAGGGAAAAGGTAGGTCTAAGCAGAATTAAACCTATGCTCAAATTTGTTGTTCATCTTGTACCATTTCAACTCTTTCCTTCCTCCAGTCTTCAAAAATGTGGATTTTAGTAACTCTGTCAACCTTGCCTCTTACAGCAAAATAATAATAATAATAATAATAATAATAATAATAATAATGTTTTGCCATTTAGTGACAGGAATATATTCTGTTAAAAAATGTGCAAGTGGTGCCAAAAGCATTATTGTGTAAGAGTTCCCAACTTTGGCCTTCTGTGACTATGTGCTTACCTCTAGGACTTCTGGGAAGCCAATCAGGACAGTGGATACAAAGATCCTAGCATTGGAAGATAAGAGCCTAAGGATATTTATTTTTTTTAATCTTAAAAAGAGGGGAAAAAAACTTACTTTGTTGTGGGGAAATGGGGACGAAATCAGAACTCTGAGTGTATACAGAGACGATAAATAGATTTGGTGGGCTGAGAGAATCTTTGGAAAGAACTTTAGAGTGGGTAGGGAATTGTATGAGCAATGAAGAAGTAATTTTAAGGAGTTCTCCTAGGTATTATTTTGTCATTCTTTGAGAGTCTTGGCAAATATTTGAATTACCTTCTGATTAGTCTCTATTGTCAAATGTATTTATTTGAATGTGATGCATCATACAGACTGTATCAAATGGGGCCCCATGTTTAAATGGGCTCTTTCTCCCTTGTTCCTTTCATCTCTTATTATAGGAAAACCAATATAAGTGGAACATAACCAATCAGAATTTTCTAAGATAATTTAACCTTTATTTTCCCAGAGGACTCATAGGAGAAACAAATACGTGAAAGAGAGTTATTCTGTTAGAACAAGAAATTCTGTTAGAACTCACATACACACAACTGTTAGAGGATATATACATTCCAATCTTTAATACTTTCTCCATCTACAGCTCTAATCTATAAAAGATGAGCCCTCAACTAAAGTTCAGAATGATGACCCTGGGATACTATTAAAATCTCACTTTTTGTACATACTAAAGAAAGAAAAATAACCAGAAGAGATTCTGGCATAAAACACAATCCTTTATAGCCCTGGGCATTGTAGTTAAGAACAGTTTGCTGCACACCTGTTTGGCTACCTTAAAGACACAGCATACAATTCAAAAAGGGACCAGTGACCTGTGGCCACATAGATGAGAAAGAAATGTCACCTTAACACACCAATCATTTTTGTTCTGTTTCTTTTTTTTTCAAAAGATGGGACTATATGAGCAGCACCTGAAAGAAACACACTGGAACCTCTATGCCCAAAGAAATTCTAAAACACTGAAGGGCAAAACCAGTAAACTTTTCTCTTTTCCACTGGAAACTTTTCCTCAAAATGACCCATTTCTACCAGGTTTATTTATACTTCCTGAACCAGGACAAAGAATCAGTCCCTCACACTCACACAGCATTTATAGGCATTACTGTGGCTAGCTTTTTTGGCCTCCTTTCAATTCTGTTGAGAAGAAAACCCTGAATTCCAACCTCTGTTGATGGCTTTCATCCCAGGCCACATAAGTGGGAAAACTCTGAGTCCCAAGACCTCCCAAAAAGATGCTTAGGAATCTGAAGCAGGTACCATCGCTTATTTTAGCAATAGAGATCTTGTGTTTCATTTGCCACTGTTACTTGAAAAATTCTTTAGACATGACTTTCAAGTCCCTCACTTGATCTTTTTTCCATTGACATATTTACCCCAATTCTCTCCTCCTCTTTTCAGGCTTTCACTCTTTACATCTCTGCTAGCACTATATCAACACCATGGTTGTGTTTAGTCTCCCTCAGTGCCAGTCTCATTGATGTGGTGAATGGAGCTCTGGAAAGTGGAGCCGAGGAGGTTGAGTCATCAGTCATCATCTCCTGTCTCCCTGGGTCTGACCAAAATGACAGAGGCTCACCTCACTCAAGTGTCACTGGGAGACCACAGCCAGAAGGAGGTGGAGGACTCTCCCATTGGACTGGAATCACTTTAAGAAAGGATACATTTTGGGGCGCCTGGGTGGCTTAGTCGGTTAAGTGTCCGACTTTCGCTTAGGTCATGATCTCGCGGTTCGTGGGTTCGAGCCCCGCGTCGGGCTCTGTGCTGACTGCCTGCTCAGAGCCTGGAGCCTGTTTCATTCTGTGACTCCCTCTCTCTCTGACCCTCCCCTGCTCACGCTGTCTCTCTCTCTCTCTCCTAGAAATAAATAAAACATTAAAAAAAAAAAAGAAAAAAAAAAGAAAGGATACATTTTTGGCACAGCAATGGAGAGATATTAGTATAGAAATCTCAGTGCAGTTTCCACTTCCTGTTGTCCTTCAGGCCACAGCTTAAATGTGGCTTTTAAAAAATGTTTGTTTGCTTGTTTATTTTTTACTTTTTAAAAAAATTTTTAATGTTTATTTATTTTCGAGAGACAGTGTGGGAGTCGGGGAGGGGCAGAGAGAGAGGAGACACAGAATCCGAAGCAGGCTCCAGGCTCCGGGCTCAGAGCTATCAGCACAGAGCCCATCACAGGCTCGAACCCACAAGCTGTGAGATCATGAACCTGAGCCAAAGTCAGAGGCTTAACAGACTGAGCCACCCAGGCGCCCCTATTTTTTACTTATTTTGAGAGGAGAGTGGACATAAGCAGGGGAAGGACAGAGAGAAGGAGGGAAAGAACCCATACTGAGCATAGAGCCCATGTGGGGCTCAATCCCAAGACTATGAGATCATGCATGACCTGAGCTGAAATCAAGAGTTGGATGCTTGACCAACTAAAACACCCAGGCATCCCTAAATGTGACCCTTTCTAAGTGGGTAAACCATTTTGGAAAGCAACTAAAGCGAAACATATACATATATCTATTCTCTGACCCAGTGTTTCCACTTCTGACTACATATACATAATATGTTCACATTATATATTCATGTTATATAACATATATTCAATATAAATTATAAATTATATATGCATGTAAGTAATATAAATTTGCTCATGTGTTCACCAAAGGACATGTATAAAATATTCATACAGCACTATTTATTATAGCTAAAGACAGAAACTACCTAAGTACCCATCAATATAGTTTAGTGGATAAATTGTGGTTCTGTGTATTAATATAATATCAAAATATTCTTTGTGATATTTATACAATAGAACACTATAAAGGGCTGAGAATTTTAAAAACTATAACTATGTACAATTAGGATGAATGCCACCAAATATAATAAAAAAAGAAAGCATATCAAAAAATAATAAATACTGTATGGCTTCATTTATATAAGTTACAAAGTAGGCAAAATTAATATATACTCTTAAAAATCAGAATAGAGGTTACTATTGGGGGTTATGACTGGAAAGGAGCACAAAGGGGTCTTCTGTAGCACTGGTAATTTTAGATTTTTTATCTAGGTGCTGCTTACCCTAATGTGTTTAAGTCGTGAAGGAGTTATCAGCTTTTCTCTTTGTATGTTATACTTCAATTAAAAGCTTTTTAAAAAGCCATCTTCTCATACATGCTATGACATGCATTAAATTTGAAGGCATGCTAAGTGAAATAAGCCATTCACAAAAGGATAAATACTTTATGATTCCACTTATATGAGGTACCTAGAATCGGCAAATTCATAGAAACAGAAAGTAGAATACCAGTTACCACAGGCTGAGGGGATGGAGCAATGGGGAGTTATTTTTTTAATGGGCTACTTAACATAGTAGGTTCTCAGTAAATGTTTGATGAATCAACAAATTTTCTGGGTGATCTAAAGCAAATCATGAAACACTTATTCACATATTTTATTTATTTTTTCATTCATTCTCAAATATTTATTAAGCATTTATGTACATATTGTGGGGATTCAAAAGTGAAATGAGGCAGCACGTTCTATGAAATGAAGGGAGCTGTTGCATATAGCAATGTTATTTCCAGTCTTTAGCTATCTTTCAGGTAAAGGCTAGATCATAACAACACAGATTTCAACTGAGTGTGACAGATCAGATTGTTTAGTGTTAGCTGCTTCCAAAGTTTGTTGAAAAGGATTCTGAGGCCCTATATGGACTCAGCAGAAAAAGACGTCACAAAAAATTAGTGATGTCTACCATGAGACCTTAGAAGGGGAATAATGGCATTAGTATCATAGATTTTGTCATCTTTGGACTTGTTGATCTCTTATCAAGGGTGTTATAGATGTCAATCAGGGATCATATTGAATCTGAACTAAAAAAATGTCTTCTAAGTCTTTTCTAACCTGGGAGTCTAAAAGTCTAACAATGAGACAAATTTGGAAGTTATGGCTAGGGAGCACCTGATACATAGCTCCTTAGATTCCTTGCAATACAGCATCTAATCAGGGAACCCACAAGAGGTAGGGAAGAGAAGAAGTGTGGAAATGGGTCAAGACCATGATATCCACTAGTCATACCATCAAGAAGCTGCGAATCTATTAGCATAATGAAATTACCTGATGAATTACTAACTGTTAGGTAATACTCTGCAAGGACAGGGCATCCCCAGCCAATGACAGCACAACAGAGATATGAGTGCCGAACCATTAATGCATACTCTACTAAGCAATTTTTGCTTTAGAGCTCCCCACCAGGTTGGCTGATGTTTGTCAGATCTGAGGCTCTTCCTACACAAATTGTGCTTTGTCCTCGTCTTCCTTTGCAGATGTCAAAGCTGTATCATAGTCTGAAGGCTCTCCTTGCCAAATCCCACTTCTTTCCCCTTTTGCCTTTCACAGATAGTACCTCCCAATAAACCTCTTGCACTTCCAACTTTGTCTCAGGGCCTGCTTACTCTAGGACCCAACTGATACAAATGGTTTTGAGTGTAAATTCCAAATTTAACACCACAAGAGCAAACACTGAAAATTATAAGCATTCATTCAGGAAAGGAAAACTTATTTACAATCATCAAAAAATCTATGTGGCTCCAGGTATTTTTTTATTTAGTGATTATAAACAATTACTTTGAGAAATGCAGGAAAGGCAATCCAAAAATAAAATCATAGTTGAAATCTATTGAATAGCTCCTGAGAATAAAACTCTTGACATGCAATTTTCCACCTATTCCTCTCAATGCCTTATGAATTGTGTAGTATTTTTATTATTCCTTTCTATAAATTAAAGCAAATGGAGGTAGTTTGATTACCCAATGACATAATTAGTAGGCTAAAGAATCAGAATTTGTACCAAAGAAAGCTTAGGCTATTAACTTATTTACCATTTCAGCTACCCAGAATTGATTTGTATTGTTTATAACTGAAGAATCCTAACAGATAGGGACATTGGTCCAGAGAGCAAATTATAGAGTGTAGAGCCATAAGAGAATTATTTACCCATAGAAACAAATTTAAGCCCCATTTAAAAGTATCATTTATGTTTCTGAGCCAAGTAGCCTCAATATCTATTCCTAAAAAGATTGCTAACTTTTGCTGGTTGAGTTTGCCAATTCCCATGATGTTTTCAGAAATTCTTTTGAAATGACCAGTTTTGCATATGACCACAGGGAAAAATGGGCTATGGTCCTGGTCCCTAGTCTCCTGACAATAGATGTAGCATGAGGGGGATTATTAGCTACCTCCTGAAAAAGAGCTCTCAAGGTGGCAAAATGTATAGTTTCTATGGATGAGGAGGGCAGAAAGCCTTCCTTATGAAATGAAATTTCATTGGTGGTGGTGCTGGTGTGATGGTGGTGGTGGTGGTGGTGGTGGTGTGTGTGTATGTGTGTGTTAAAAAGGGATTGATTGCTTGGAAATCTCTAATACCTTCTTCAATTCTTATAGTAATCTCAGCCTTTTGCTATAAGAGTTAGGGATTCTTGTGGCATGCTGATCATAGAAATTAAGGAATTCTAGTTTGTGTCTCCTTGAAAATCAAACTCTGAGTTTGACCTTCTAGATTGTAGGTTAGATTTACAGTCTTGTCAATTATCTGATATAAAAATCTGGACATTTATTTTTAAAAAGACCCTTACTAGAGACTCTATTCAAAATGCCTACTAGTGCAGATGGTGGAGAAATAGGGAGTTCTGTACTTCCCACCTACATCTCTCAAACAAAGAAGGGCTGAAGCCAAAGGACGCTGAACCGCAAGAGTCTAGAAGGAAAAGAGACAGAGTCCACTAAGAAGACAGTCTCATAGGTGCATGATTGCGAACTGGGGAAGATAAAAATGGGCCAGGACACAGAGGCACAGTGGGGAGGGAGCCCCCTCTGGGCAGAGACAAAAAGAAGAGAAAGAGCAGCTGAAACTGCTCATAGTACTGTCCCTAAAGAAGAGAAAAACTGCAGCCAGGAATGGCGAGGGATCCTATCACCCCATCTCTAACCACAGGGTGTTCGGAGAGAGATCCTATCTCTAGCTGCAGAGATTTCTTTGGGCTGGATGCCCCGGTCCAGAATAATTCCCTCTGGGATAGACAGTATGGAAGGGATTCAGTAGGAAAGGACTCCTCATCAGGAGGAACTGCTCTCCTTCTCGATCCCCAGCTAGGAAGTGCCCCGGCTTGTAGGATTACATTTTGGGTGGCATCAATAATGCGCATGGAGTAAGAGCTGGAAAAGAGGCTGGAGGAGGGACATAAAACACGGCCCATGGCACCGATCGTGTGAGATAGGACCCAAAGAGTGATTTGCAATGCTTGGTTCAAGAAGGGACTGGAGGGCCGCCATTTTTCTCCCCACAACCACCAAGGCAGGGTCTCAGGGAGCAGCCCACTGGACCCACAGAGGAGGCGAGACCTGCCTACACCAAACCACACCCATCTGTGCTGGATTGCTGCCTTTTTTTTTTTTTTTTTACCAGAGCTCAGATAGACGATATGGAAACAACAGCCCTTCCACAAGGCCAGCATTGATGCCATGATTAACTCTAGATTAGTTCTTGCTATTCAGATATATTCTTCCTTATCTTATTCTTATCTCTCCCCTCTGCTGGACCGGGTATTCTGGTTATAGGTTTGCTTAAACAGTCATATTTAATCCATTCTCTTGATGCATATTCTACACCTCTGTCATTACCTTCCTTTCTCTCTCTCTGAAATAATCACACTGTATAGTTTCTCTGGGTAACAGAGTCTTTTTTTTTTTTTTTCTCCTCAACTCCTGCCATATTCTCCTTTTCTCTATCTGAATTAAGCCTTTTAGTCTCTGCCTTGTCAATGTTCAATTTCTCTTTCTCCCCACCCTTGTCATTTCTCTCTTTGCATATGCTCTTCCATCAGCACGCCTCCATCCTGCTCTTTATTTGTAGCTGGGATTTCTGGTTTTATTCTTTTAGACTGCCCTTTCTGTTATGTTGTTTTTGTTTTGTTTTCTTTTGTTTTCCTTTCAGTTTGCCTGTTTGTTTGATTTGTTTGTGCTTTGCGTGCTTTTGTTCCCTGTTTGTCTGTTTTCCTTTCCAGGGCTACCTCAAGAAATAAGCCAAAGTACACATGATGGAAAGTGCCAAATATCACTACGAGTAGGGATATAAAATAACCAAAGTCACAACAAGACAGACCAAGGGACACCATTAAAAGAACACTTCCTGAACAGGCAGGCCCTGGACAGTCTAGGAGTCTCCTTTAACATAGCAGTATTTGCAGGTGCAGAACATATAACAAGCTTTGAAAACTTACAAGAGACAGAAAGCTAGCCAAAATGACAAAATGGAAGAACTTTTCCTCTAAAGAAATTCCAGGAAGAAGTGACAGCTAAGGAATTGGTCAAAACAGATATAAGCAACATAACAGAATAAGAATTTAGAACAATACTGATAAAATCTAGACTTGAAAAAGGCATGGAAGACACCAGAGACCCTATAGCTACAAAGATTATAGGCCTTAAAAATAGTTGTGATGAATTTAAAAATGCTATAAATGAGGTGCATAATAAAATGGAAGCAACCACTGCACAGATTGAAGTGGAAGAGAGGAGAATAGGTGAATGAGAAGATAAAATTATAGAAAAAGAAGAAGCCAAGAAAAAGATAAATTGATCCAGGAACACCAAAGGAGAATTCGAGAACTGAGTGATTCAATCAAACGGAACCATATACATATCATAGGAATTCCATAAGAAGAAGAGAGAAAGGGGCTGAAGGGGTACTTGAACAAATTATAGCCAAGAACTTCCCCAATCTGGGAAGGAAACAGACATTGATTTCAGTGTGCCAAGAGGCACAGAGAACACCCCACAGACGTAACTTGAATCGATCTTCTGTACAATTGGCATAACATACAGATAAAGAGAGAATTCTCAAAGCAGCTAGGGATAAAAGGGCCCTAACATACTAAGGGAGACTTATCAGGGTGGTTGCTAATACTGAAACTTGACAGGTCAGAAAGAATGGCAGAAAAATTCAATGTGATGAACAAAAAAAATATGCAGCCAAGTATCCTTTATTCAGGAAGCCTGTCGTTCAGAATAGGTGAAGAGATAAAGGTTTTCCCAAACAAACAGAAATTGAAGGAATTCATCACCACTAAACCAGCCCTACAAGATATTCTAATGGGGACTCTATGAAGGAAATCTTGCAAGGAACACAAAGTACCAGAGAGACCACTACAAGCAAGAAACTTACATAGACCACAATGACTCCAAGCCCATATTTTTCAATAACGCTGAATGTAAATGGATTAAATGTTCAAATCAAGAGACATAAGGTATCAAACTAGATTCAAAAAAAAAAAAACAAAACAAGATCCATCTGTTTGCTGTCTACAAGGGACTCGTTTTAGACCTGAAGACACCTTCAGATTTAAAGTAAGGGGATAGAGAAGTGTCTATGATGCTACTGGAAGTCAAAAGAAAGCTGAAGCGGCCATACTTATATCAGACAAACGACTTTAAAGTAAATGCAGTAACAAAGGATGAAGAAACACATTATATATTACAGGGTCTATCTATCAGGAAGAGCTAACAATTATAAACGTCTACGCACGGAATATGGAAGCACCCAAATACATAAAACAATCACAAACAGCACAATCTTATGGATAAGAATGTGCTAATCACAGGGGACTCTAATACTCCACTTACAGCAATGGATGGATTAGGGCAGAAAATCACCAAAGAAACAATGAACCTGAACAACACATTAGACCAGATGGATTTGACAGATATATTTAGAAGTCTACATTCTGAAGGTATGGAATTCACTTTCTTCTCGAGTGCACATGGTACATTCTCGAAGACAGATCACATTCTGGGTCATAAAGCAGCCCTCAATAAGTATAAAAAAATTGAGATCATACCGGGCACACTTTCAGATCACAATGCTATCAAACTTGAAATCGACCACAGGAAAAAGTCTGGAAAACCTCCAAAAACATTGATGTTAAAGAACACCATACTAAAGAATAAATGGGCCAATCAGGCAATTAGAGAAGAAATTTAAAAATGTATGGAAACAAATGAAAATGAAAATACAAAAATCCAAACTTTTGGGATGCAGCAAAGGCAGTCTGTAAAGAAAAGTACATTGCACTCCAGGTCTATTTCAAGAAACTAGAAAAAGCACAAATACAAAATCTAACAGCGCATTTAAAGGATCTAGAAGCAGAGCAGCAAGAGCACCCCAAACCCAGCAGAAGAAGAGAAAGAATAAAGATCAGGGCAGAAATAAATAATATAGGATTTAAAAAATAGTAGAATAGATCAACAAAACCAATAGTTGTTTTTTTTTTAAAAAACAAAACAAAATTGACAAACCTCTAGCCAGGCTTCTCAAAAAGAAAATAGACAAATAGACAAAGTCAAGAACAAAAATGGATTTATTACAACCAATCCCTCAGAAATACAAGCAATTATCAATGAATGCTATGAAAAATTATAAAGGGCAACAAACTGGACAACCTAGAAAAATGGACAAATTCTTAAACACACACACTACTAAAATTCAAACAAGAAGAAATAGAAAATCTGAAGAGACCCATAACTAGTGAAGAAATTGAATCAGTTATCAAAAATCTCCCAACAAATAAGAGCCCTGGGCCAGATGGCTTCTCTGGAGAATTCTACCAGACATTTCATACAAAGTTAATATCCATTATTCTCAAGCTATTCCAGAAAATAGAAATGGAAGGAAAACTTCTGGACTCATTCTATGAAGCTACCACCACTTTGATTCCCAAACCAGAGACCCTGAAAAAAAAGAGAACTACAGGTCAATATGCTTGATGAATACAGATGCAAAAATCTTCAACAAGATACTAGCAAATTGAATTCAACACCATATAAAAAGAATTATGTACCATGTTCAGGTGGGGTTCATTCCTGGGTTATAAGGCTGGTTAAATATTCACAAATCAATCAATGTGATACACCAAATTAACAAAAGAAAAGATAAAAACCCTATGATACTGTCGATAGATGCAGAAAAAGCTTTTGACAAAATACAGCATCCTTTCTTAATAAAAACCCTTGAGAAAGTCAGAATAGAAGGAACTTACTTAAACATCAAAAAAGCCATTTGTGAAAAGCCCACAGTTAATATTCTCAATGGGGAAAAACTGAGAGCTTTCCCCCTGAGATCAGGAACACAACAGGTCCACTCTCACCACTGTTGTTTAACATAGTGCTGGAAGTCCTAGCATCAGCCATCAGGCAACAAAAGGAAATAAAAGGCATCAGAATTGGCAAAGATGAAGTCAAACTTTCACTTTTTGCAGATGACACGGTGCTCTATATGGAAAACCCAACAGACTCCACCAAAAAATCTACTAGAACTGATCCATGAATTCTGCAAAGTCACAGGGTACAAAATCAACGTACAGAAATCAGTTGCATTTTTATACGCCAATAATGAAGCAACAGAAAGAGAAATCAAGAAACTGATCCCATTCACACTTGCTCAAAAAGCATAAAATACCTAGGAATAAACCTAACCAAAGATATGAAATTGGTATGATAAAATCTATAGAAACTTATAAAGGAAATTGAAGAAGACAAAAAGAAATGGAAAAACATTCCATGCTCAGGGATTGGAAGAATAAATATAGTTAAAATGTCATTACTACCCAAAGCAATCTACACCTTCAATGCAATCCTCATCAAAATTGCACAGCATTCTTCTCAAAGCTAGAACAAACAATCCTAAAATTTGTATGGAACCACAAAAGACCCAGAATAGCCAAAGTAATATTGAAGAAGAAAACTAAAACCGGAGGCATCACAACCCCAGACTTTAGCCTCTGCTACAATGCTGTAATCAAGACAGTATTGTATTGACACAAAAACAGACACATAGACCAATGGAATAGAGCAGAGAACCCAGGATTGGACCCACAAGTGTTGGCCAAGTAATCTTTGACAAAGCAGGAAAGAGTATCTCGTGGAAAAAAGAACCTCTTTAACAGATGGTGCTGGGAGAACTGGACAGCAACATGCAGAAGAATGAAACTAGATCATTTTCTTACACTGTACACAAAAATGAACTGAAAATGGATGAAGAGGGGCGCCTGGGTGGCTTAGTCGGTTGAGCGTCCGACTTTCGCTTAGGTCATGATCTCGCGGTTCGTGGGTTCTGACTGCCAGCTCAGAGCCTGGAGCCTGTTTCAGAGTCTGTGTCTCCCTCTCTCTCTGACCCTCCCCTGTTCACACTGTCTCTCTCTATCCTAGAAATAAAATAAAAATATTTAAAAAAAATAAAAAAAAGAAAAAAAAAGAAAAGAAAATGGATGAAGAACCTAAATATGAGACAGGAAACCATCAAAACCCTAGAGGAGAAAGTAGGAAATAATCTCCTTGACCTCAGCTGCAACAATTTCTTACTCAACGCATCTCCAAAGGCAAGGGAATCGAGAGCAAAAATCAACCATTGGAACCTCATCAGGATAAAAAGCTTATGCACAGTAAAGGAAATAATGAATGAAACTAATAGGCAACCGTCAAAATGGGAAAAGAGAGTTGCAAAAGATATATCAGATAAAGGGCTAGTATCCAAAATCAATAAGGAACTCACCAAACTCCACACCCAAGAAACAAATAATCCAATGAAGAGATGGGCAGAAGACATGAACAAACACTTCTCCAAACAGACATCCTGATGGCCAACAGACACATGAAATGATGCTCAACATCCCTCATCATCAGGGAAATACAAATAAAAACCACACTGAGATACCACCTCACATCTGTCAGAGTGGCTAAAATGAGCAAATCAGGAGACTATAGATGCTGCTGAGGATGTGGACAAACGGGCACCCTCCTACATTGTTGGTGGAAATGTAAACTGGTGCATTCGCTCTGGAAAACAGTATGAAGGTTCCTCAAAAAGTTAACAGTAGAACTCCCCTAAGACCCAGCAATAACACTGCTAGGAATTTACCCAAGGGATACAGGAGTGCTTATGCATAGGGGCACATGTACCCCCAATGTTCATAGCAGCACTCTCAACAATAGCCAAATCATGGAAAGAGCCTAAGTGTCCATCAACTGATGCGTGGATCAAGAAGATGTGGTTTATCTATACAATGGAATACTACATAGCAATGAGAAAGAATGAAATCTGGCCATGTGTAGCAACATGGATGGAACTCAAGGGTGTTATGCTAAGTGAAATAAGTCAGGCAGAGAAGGACAGATACCATATGTTTTCACTCATATGTAGAATAGGAGAAACTTAACAGAGGACCATGGGGGAAGAGAAGGGGGAAAAATAGTTGGGGAGAAGGAGGGAGGCAAACCATGAGAGACTTATGAATACTGAGAACAAACTGAAGGTTGATGGGTGTCGGGGAGAGGGGAAGGAGGGTGATGGGCATGGAGGAGGGCACTTTTTGGAATGAGCACTGGGTGTTATGTGGAAACCAACTTGACAATAAAGTATAAATGATAATAAAAAAATGCCTACTAGCGTATCAATATCATTAAGAATGGTTGGTGTACTGGGGACTCACATAAGGGACTCTTAGAGTTTAAATATCTCAATAGCAGCTTTTGAAAACATGAATAATAGAATTTATTTGTTTAGGATCTATCCTGTGAGGTCAAGTGAGTTTAGATATTTCTCATACTTGTGTGTAAGTAGTGTCAGGTAACATATCCAAGCTATGCTTCGTCTAAAAGAAAGGTATATAGAATAGCTGAGGAAGTTGGCAGACATCCTTAGATCTGTGGATTCCTCAAGCCAATTATATCAGAATCTCTTGGGGGCCGGGGAAGCTACACTAATGTTAGTGTGGTTAGTTCCTAATAACCCTTTCTAAACTGTCTGTCATCTACTAAATACCTATTGAGTGAATTATGGCTGTGAGCTTAATTGCCAGCATGCAGTCCAAGAATTGACCACCTCATATCCATTATGTTAGTGGCTACAGTAGAATCATAGTAACTTACTTTATTTTTTAAAAATATTTATTTATTTTTGAAAGAAAAAGACAGAGCGTGAGCAGGGGAGAGTCAGAGAAAGAGGGAGACACAGAATCTGAAGCAGGCTCCAGGCTTCAAGCTCTTTGCAGTCAGCATAGAACTCGATGCAGGGCTCAAACCCACGGACCGCAAGATTGAAGTCGGATGCTTAACCAACTGAGCCACCCAGGTGCCCCCATAATAACTTTCTTTAAAAGTGGGGCAAGACACATGAAAATAAGTAATTTTCTATTCCCTAGATATCATGGTGGTATTTCAGTTCAGTTCACCTGATGGCTACAAAGATCATAGAGATACAATCGATGCTATACTTGAGCTGGAACTTTTGCTTACCTCCAGCCAATGAATGCATCATTCAGGTGTCTGTTTTAGAAAACAGAAACCACTTTAGCTATTTTCAGCAGAAAGGAATGTAAGAAATGCAGAGAATTGGGTGCATATAAAATATTGCAAAATATGGGAAAACAAATCTGAGGCAGGGCTCCCAGAAGACAGAACTGGCCTGCCAAGAAACCAGCTACCATGTCATAATCAAAAAGGTAGAGAATCAGGAAACTTCAGTGGAATTCAGCCTACAGCAATCTGGAAATCACAATGCCTCACTGCTATAGCTATTGTAACCAAAGTCACACTGCTCCTGCTTGACCAGTGTCAGCAAAAACTGCATGTCCAATATCCCATACCTTGAGCCCAATGGAGCTAGTGACTAGACATTGTGATACTACTACAGAAAGCCCAACCCCTCCACACCATGCTTGCCTGCAGAAACAGAAACAGCACTCCTCCTTGCACATATCTGTCTTCCAAATACCCCACAAGTGCATCTGATTGGCCAAATTTAAATCACATTTGCAACTCTAAACAGGAGATAGAGTTTTTGTCTTCCCAGCCTATGAGGTATAGACAAACATCCTAAAAGGAGTGAGAAGGGATGAACTTCAGCCAGCTAACTCTGTCTGTGGAGGAAGGATAGAGCAGTGAGTAGAGAAAAGTCATAGTGAAGGCATTTGCTGGTTTGCAAAGAGCAGAAGTAAAATCGGAAAAGAAAAGAGAAAAGCATAGCTCAATGGAGCGTTCAGGAAGGTTTGATGTGGAGAATTTTTTGTCATTCTGGAATCCCTATCAAATGCTGCCCCCTGCTGTTTGTGGAGTACACTACTCTTGAGAAACAAATACAACCAGATGATAGAATGCATCTAGCTGTAGTTTGCTGGGACGAATAGCTATAGACATCTAAACTTCTTGGAAACTGGGAAAAACACATTGGACACCAAAACTATTTCCAAATTATTTGGCCAATTAACATCCAAATCAAATTTTGCCAAGGTGTTACTGACTCAAACCTCTAAGTATAGGTTATTTTTTCCTTTATATTCAGAATGGGGAAATTTTATTCCTTGTGGTTCATGCAATAATCAGGAAATCAGATAATGATTTAATTTATGAATTATTTATACAAATTATGGACCAAAGTGAAGACTTCCAATAAAATAATTTATTGCCAGTATCATTAATTTGACATTTCTTGGTTTGTAATCTATCTTTACAAGGTCTTCCCAACAATAGTTAGAAAAAGAGTGACATCACTGATTTTCAGAATTTTAATTAATTTTAATTTTTATTATTTTTTAATTTTAGAAAGGGAGGGAAGAGGGGAAGAGGGAGAGAGAGAATCTTAAGCAGATTCCACACTTAGCATGGAGCCTGACATGGGCCTCGATCCCAATACCCTGGGATCATGGCCTGAACTGAAATCAAGAGTCAGATATTCAACCAACTGAGCCACCCAAGTGTTCCATGATTTTCAGAATTTTATATGCCAGTAGGAATAATCATATGTCAACAGATTGAAAACAGAATTCTGAATGAAGTATTTTTCAGTGCAACCAAAATATGAAGGCCACTATATTTAAAATTATTAAACCCACAGCAATCAGCTGTAATCCAAAACACCTGCCAGAATCATGGATTAAATAAATCCACAGATCAGGGATTGTCCCTTATACACACCAACCAGGCTCCTGCTTCAGTGCCTTTACTTTCTCCTTGCTTTCCTCCAATATTGTACCCATAGGAGTGTGATTCTCTCACCTTCCTTCCAAGCTGCTACAGGTCCAGGATCCATGCTCATAGGAAGTAAATTGTCATAATCTCCTCTCTTCCCTCTTCTTTCCTTATGGCCATTTTGGGGCAAACAAAAACTATCGAAAAAACTATCATTCGGGATCCTTGGGTGAAGTTGTATTAGAATAGGTCCTGCCTAAAGGAAGCTTTAGACAACTGTAGTTGTCTATATTCAGGTTGGGGGTCAGAGCACATTTATCAGTCAAGCATTACTTTGTATTCCCTTGCTAACCTTTCTTCATTATATGCTTTTCTTGGATATTCTTTGGTAAGATTTAAATCTTCATGAGTCTCTGGCTACAGTAATTTCTAGTGTCAACTCTCTCTCACTCTGATTTTTAATTGGATCCAGGCTAGAAGAGTCAAGGAGATTAATGAGAAAGGTCATCATGGCTGGAGCTGTAGCACTTTTTTCTAAGAATTGTTTCTACTCCAAGACCACCATCTCTGAGAACCTCTAAATATTTGGGAACTCTTTAACAAACAGTAAGAAACCATCCAAATTTGAGGCTAGAGAGAACTAAAATATGACAAGCTGGGGATGCTCAGCATAAGCCACTTCTTATATTGCTTCATGCAGATTAACCGTCAGTTTCCAGGTGCCAGAGCTGTCCCCAGTCCCACTTCTCTCTTCAGTCCTCTGGCACTAAGGAAAAGAATTTGTTTGCAAACAAGTCACTGCAGAGATCAGAGCCATCTGCACAGCCTGGGGGACAAACATCATGCTCTTCCCACTCCACTGTTTGCTTTCCCACTGGGGAAGAGATGGACTGAAGGATGCAGGGATGAAAGACTGCAGGAAACAACAAGCTTGAAGCTGTGTGGGGTCAGCGCTGTGTGTAATTAGTCAGTAGGGGGTCCTGATCTGCTGATCTGCTTCAAAGCATTGGAATTTGACTTAAGGGATGTCATCCTACTGGGTTCACTGAAGAAATTCCCAGGGGCTAGAGGTGAGGTCTGGCCACAAAAGTGAGATCATAGATGAAGCAGCAGTTAGAAAAGAGTTTGTAGGGCTGTTGTTAGGATAATGACAACAATAAGTATAAGGATCCTCCCAAGACCGTCAAATCCCCCATGTTGATTAGCTTAGTCATAGTACAATAAAATAGTGTGGCTTTGAGATCAAAATGAATGTAGGATAGAGAAACAATTTCAATGTTCACAAACAAAAGACAGATTAAACAAATTATGGTAATCTCTACAATAGAATAATAAGCAGTCATTAGAAAGTTATGCAGTGGGGCGCCTGGGTGGCTCAGTCGGTTAAGCGTCCAACTTCGGCTCAGGTCAAGATCTCATCGTTTGTGGTTTCGAGCCCCGCGTCGGGCTCCGTGCTGACAGCTCAGAGCCTGGAGCCTGTTTCGGATTCTGTCTCTCTCTCTGCCCCTCCCCCACTCATGCTCTGTCTCTCTCTGTCTCAAAAATAAACTATTAAAAATTTTTTTTAAAGTTATGCAGTGCCCACATATTGCTAGGGGTATGTAATTGGCACTACTTCTGTGGAAGGCAACTTGGCAGCACAGATCAAAATTACAAATGCATATACCTCCAATCGGCATTTCCACTTTAAGGAATTTATCTTAGATATATTCACAGAGGTGCTAAATGGCATGTACAAACATGTACAAGACTATCTATGACAGCATTTTTTGTAACAGCTAAAGTTGAGAAACAATTAATTATTAAGGAATCCGTTTTTTAAAAAAAAGTTGTGACTATAGCCATCAATGGAATACAGCACAGGCTTGTGAAGAAGAAGAAGAAGAAGAAGAAGAAGAAGAAGAAGAAGAAGAAGAAGAAGAAGGAGGAGGAGGAGGAGGAGGAGGAGGAGGAGGAGCAGCAGCAGCAGCAGCAGCAGTAGCAGTGATTCTCTATGCTTCTTTATGCTTTTAGATACACTGCTAATGTAAAACATTAATAATAACAACAACAAAATCAAGAACAGTATGTATATTATACTACCATTTGAGGTTAACGCAAGGAGTGAGAGAGCCTGGGAAGAATATATGTTGGATGAAAGGCAGCCAGAGGCCAATCCAGCTTGCTTCAGCCTCTATTGCCTTCAGTCTCTGGGATGCCTGAGCTCAGAAAGCATATGTATATTCTCCAATGCAGTAGATATTAAATTTTAGTGGGCATAAGAATCATCTTGGTTACTTGCAGAAAATGAAGATTCAAGGGGTCTTCTTTCCTCTGAGATTGTGATTCTATAGGCCTGGGATTAGGTACTGGAATTGGTGGTGTTTTTAGTTTTGTAAACACACTATTTTTTAGAACAGTTTTAGATTCAAAATTGAGAGGAAGGTACAGAGATTTCCAATATATCTCATGCCCCCAATATAGCCTCCCCATTATCAACATCCCCCATCAGAGAGATGCACTTGTTACAACTGATGAACCTACACTGACACAGTATTATCACTCAAAGTCCATTACAGGTACTCTTTTGTATATACTATGGGTTTGGACAAATGTATAATGACATATACCTACCATTATAGTATCACCCAGAGTAGTTTCACTGACCTTATCATCCCTCTCTCCCCATCTGCCTCTGGAAACCACTGACCTTTTTACTGTCTCTATAGTTTTGTCTTTTCCAGAATGCCATACATGCAGTTGTAATCATACAGTATGTAGTCTTTTCTGATTAGTTTTTTCACTTAATAATATGCATTTAGGTTTCCTCCATGTCTTTTTATGGCTTGATAGCAAGTTTCTTTTTTGAGCTAAATAATATGCCATTGTCTGGTTATACCATAATTTATCTATTCATTCACCTACTGAAGGACATCTTGGTTGCTTCCAGGTTTTAGAAATTATGAATAAAGTAGCTATGAACATTTAAGTGCAGGTTTTTGTGTGGATGTAAGTTTTTAACTCCTTTGGGTAAATATGATTAATGGATTGTATAGTAAAGGTATGTTTAGTTTTGTAAGAAAATGTCAAATTGTCTTCCAAAGTAGCTGTACCATTTTGCATTCCCACCAGCAATGAATGGGAGTTCCTGCTGTTCCACATCCTCACCAGCATTTGGTGGTGTTCATGTTCTAGATTTTGGCATTTCTAATGGGTATGTAGTAGTATCGCATTTTACTTTGCATTTTCTTGATAACATAGGATGAGGAGCACATTTTCATGTGCATATTTGCCATCTGCAAATCTTCTTTGGTGAGACGTTTCCTAAGGTCTTTGGCCCATTTGGTATCTTTTTTATCAAGCACAATGGGTGATTTTGATGCAGCAGATCTTTGGCCCAGTCTTTGAAAAACAGTGCTATAGTAACTACAGAACTCACATCTGGGGAGAAATAAGTCTTCTCACTGAGTTGAAGTCAGATCCAGGATCTATGATAGGGCAATCCAGCCATAACATTAGGCAAGCTCAACCTCAAAAGAGTCCTGAAATGTGGCTAGTGTTCATGGGCAATTTTTTTCACAGGAACAAGAAATTTCTCCACAAATATTCACATTTTGGTACTTTTGAGCTTGAGGCTATCTATATCATTTTCTAAGAACTATAATGGAACTACAGTAACAGTATTGCTGGTCATCCAGAGGTATTCACAGATGGAAATCTGGATTTATGAGCAAAAAGCAATTGGCTGCCCACTTGATGACTTAAGAATGTTTAACCTACTTCAATTTATATGGTGACACTTTTCTTCTCAGAGAACAACATGAAATAGTTATCCTTTAAATTATAATTCATACAATTTTATACAATTCTATGCATTATATATACTATGTAATTATATAATTTATTTACACAATACATAAATATTGTAACTTCACTGGTCTGTCCTGTAGTCTATTTAACTATTAGTTGTCTTTTGCCACTTATTTTTCATTTACTTCTTTTGTTATTTTTAGATGTCATTCAGGTAAAGTAGAAGTGCAAATACATGTGCAACATTCATACATTTTTCTTATACCACTATTATTCTTTTCATCAGCTCTGCAATATTTTTCAAATCCATCAATATTCAGTTCCATTTGCAATTTTAAAAGTTTAAATTACTCAAGGAATTTCTAAATTTACATTTTTTTCAGGAAAGTACAACATAACCTTTGTTACATACTAGATAAGTAAGAACTTAGACACTGACATTTTCACAAAATTATGTTCTATTATAAGACACCTCTCTTCTACTGATAATGTAGTGCTTACTATGTAAGGTACTATTCTAAATGCAGTATAAACCTCACTAATTTGATCTTCAAACAAGACTATAAGTAAAGTATTATTCTCACTGTACCATGTTGATTCTCAATATTGCTACCAAAGTTAGTGTTCAGACTTTAATTGCAATTCAAGATGAATTGCAATCTCCCTATACTAAATAAATTCTAAGACTAAGGGGTTTCAAAACCTGAATGCTCTGTGACTTCAGTGCTCTCAGAAGAGTTTTCCCTACATATTGTACTACTCCAGGTTAGCCCTCAAAACTGCAAGGTATCTTGATAGCTTCTACTTAAACTGGGGTCCTTGTTTGCACCCTGTCCTTCTTGACATGTTGCCCAGTCTTTGCACTAGAAACCTTCTTTTGGGTGTTTGTCTAACTGGCCTCTGCCTGCTTCCTAAGGCATTACCTGCTTCTACTTGTCTGAGCAATGCCTGTTGTCTACATTCTCTCTGAACACTGCGCATTTCACCTTCACCCCACCCTTAATTGGGCCACTGGATCAGACATCCTAGAAACTATTGTCTTTTTTATCTACTTCACAGTTCAGTAAAAGCAGTTCAAGTAATGACAATAACCCCACAACTAGGCCAGTTTCTCCTGACCCAGTTCTGACTTTCTACCTCCATTTGTTGGGTTTGGGTGCTAAACATATGTAGTACAGAAATCTACCTAAGCTATGTTACTTCTTTGTCAAAAGTAGACATTCCTTTGAATTAGGAATGATAAAGGCTCTGAGAAACTAGGTTTCAGTGATGTGACTGAAAGCATAAATCTCTCACGTTATGCAAGGAGATGTTATATATGTTATACAAACTAAAAGATTTTTGTTTTGCTTTCTTATCAGACAGAGTACCCTTATAAAAATCCCTAGAAGGGTTTAAAGTGATTAATGAGGGCTCTTATTGACACAAATATATATCAACTTGAGAAGTCTTCAGTTTTAAGTCTACTTTCATTCATCTTTTATTCAACATTTACTGACGGCTGAGTATATGCCAGACACAGTTCTAGGTAGGTATGACAGAGAACAAAGCAATGACTTCTGCCCTATGAAATTTACATGCTAAATGGCAATAAATACGAAACATAATGAGTAAATTATATAATACTTAGAAGATATTAAGGCCTATAGAATAAAGAAAAAGAGTGAAGTAGAAGAGATCAAAGTATAGTGAGGAGGATATAGGTTGCCACTTTAAAGAATGAGCTTTAATAAAAGATGACATCTGAAGAAAGACTTGAAGGATGTTATGGAGAAAAGTATGCCCCAGAAGTGGACATATGGTCTGGTGGGTGAGAAGTGGGTGGAATGAGGTAAGTTATGGAATAGGAGATGAGGTCAGATGATGAATGAATCTATAGCAGCCCTATTAGCTTTGGTCCAAAAATGAGAGACAGACTTTTACTACTTTGAGTAGGGATTTATTCTTCTGTATGTTCCCAATAAAATTTTACTTTTTAATATTTATAAAAACTTGAAATATATTTTATCAACTATATGATGCATAAACTGTACAATTCAGTTAATATTTTATACATTACACCTATGAACTCATCACCACATGCAAGTTACAGAACATTTTCATCATCCCTATGAGCTTCCCTAAAGCCGTTTGTAGTCCATCCCTCTCTCTACTGGCAGCCTCAGTCAATTACCAGTCTGATTTGTGTCAATATAAATTTGTTTGCATTTTCTAGAATTTTGGTACAAATGGAATCATACAGTACATACTCTTTTATGGCTGGCGCCTTTTATTCAACACAATGCTTTTCAAATTCAAATATATATAAGTATTTCATTCCTTTTTTGTTGCTGTGTATAAATAAACCATATTGACTTCTGGGGAAGATGACAGAGTAGGACAACCCTAGGCTCACCTCATCCCACAGATATAAGTAGAGAACTCTAAATAGGAGTGTAAGTAACTCATAAAATGGCAGAATAAACTCCACAACTAAATATGGAGAAGGGTGCATATGGAAAAGGGTAGGAAGGATGGAGATGCATTCAGGAGTTAAATGACTTAAAACCTGAAATTAGGAAAAAGAAATCAGCAGGCTCAGCTTTGGGAGAGCAAGGAGGGTGAGAGGAAACTGAGTCCCCACCCTTAAAGAGACAGCACAACAAACAACCACTGGATATATAGCATTTAAGCAGCAGTTTGAAAGATGTCTGGGGCATATAGAAGGAAGAGTTATTTACTCATCTCGGAGAGTTATGTGGAGGCACAGAAATAACTGGGGAAGTCATCTAGGAACAAAGGAACTGGCAGGCACCTTTTTCCTTCCCTATCCCCTACCTAATTTACTAACACTGCCACCCTACCTCTACATGCTGTGCTTCCATCAATCCACCTCTCTGGAAGGGCAGCCTTAGTCCAGTGTGACAGGGCCCCTTCTGCAATGAACCAGCCATGCACCCCTGCTGCACTGCTGCCTTGAACTGTGTTTCTGTGGAGACTGATGGGTACTTCAGTGTCAGCACTACAGGGCCCCTCCCATTACCTGCAAGCTTTCTGGCATCACTCCCACCCCCATTTATGATACTATCCCAGCACTGTGCCTCAGGGAAAACACCCTCTCCAAGGGACACTCTTGGACAGAGTTACAGGGCAATGCTACAGGTTTGGCAGTGTGCATGCAGACCCTACTGTGGCCAGCACAACTCCAAAGTGCCTCCTGCTCCAGAGACAGGGAAAGATAATCACACACACCTCTCAGACAGAAACCTCAGCAGTGGGCAAACTACTGGTCTGACTGTAGGTCCCGCCCACCAATGAAAGCTTCTCAGGAGATAACAAAGGGAAAGCACCTAGCAGTTTGGTGTTACTGAATCTCAGGCAAATGCCTGGTTTGACTCAACTCAAACCCATGGAGTCCCCAGATTGGCCCACTAACACTGCAGGGGAGTCATTACAGATGACTGAAGGAAAAAGTGGCTTAGCCATAATAGCAAGACACATGCAACACACTCAGGAGAACTTCCTGAAGCAACAGGTTCTTATGAACACGGGACACTACACAGCAGAGCATTACAAGACCTCTTCTCCATAAAGCCACTCTTTTCCAGGGCAGAAGATATAGCTGACATTTAGGAATATGTCCTAAATGAAAGAACAGGACAGAATCACAGCAAGAGACTTAACCAAACGGACATAAAAAATATGCCTGATGGAGAATTTAAAGTAATGATTGCAAAGATACTCACTGGACTTGAAAAAGAGTGGAAGATATCAGTAAGGTACTTAACAAAGAGAGAGAAAAAACTATCAGAGTTGAAGAACACAATAAATTAAATTAAAAACACACTTGATGGAATACACAGCAGGCTAAAGGAAGCAGAGGAACGAATTAATGATCTGGAAAACAGGGTAATGGAATTTAATCAAGCTGGGCAAATAGGGGAAAAACAAATTATGCAAAATGAGAATAGACTTAGGGAACTAAGTGACTCTGTCAATTGTAATGATTTTGCATTATAGGGATCCTGGAAAAAGAACAGGGTGAAAAGGGAATAGAAAATGTATTTGAAGACGTAATAGCTCAAAACTCCCCTCATTTGGGAAGGAAACAGATACTAAGATCCAGGAGGCACAGAGATTACCCCAAAAAATCAACCCAAGGAGATCCACACCAAGATATATAGTAATTAAAAGGGCAAAATGTAGTGACAAAGAAAAATATTTAAAAGCAACAAGAGAGAATGGGAGGGAGGCAAGATGGCGGAGAAGTAAGGAGCTCTGTACATTTTGCCTGCACCCATCTCTCAAACAGAGAAGGCCTGAAGCCAAAGGACACTGAGCCACAGGAGTTTGGGAAGAGAAAGAGACAGAGTACACTGGGAAGGAAACCTCATAAGTGCGTGAGTGTGAATTGGGGAAGATAAAAGCGGGCCAGGATGGGAGACACAGAGGGTGGGGAGGGAGCCCCGCTTGCGGGCAGGCAGGGTGAGTAGAGGGGAAAAGAAAGAGCAGATGAAACTGCTCACAGAACTGTCCCCGGAGAAGAGAAAAACCTCGGCTTGTATAGAGTGTTTTTAGTTCTGGCTGGGGTGCTGACTTTGAACTAGGTGCCCCCAGACCCAGAGGGCGCCAGGAAAAACTACTCTGCAGTGCTCCTGGCACCATCCCCGGTGGTGTGGACACTGCGAGCCTGAGGCTACATTCCCCAGGCTTGACCCTCAGCAGCACTGAGGCGGCGGATCCCAGGCTGCACCTCCGCTTGACCCCGGCAGATCTGAGGCTGCACCACTTCCCTTCCCGCCCCTCCCCCCATCCCTGCTGGACCCCAGCAGCAGGGAAGCAGTGACCTTCGGGACTCTTTTTCGGTCAGTATCAAAGCGCGCAGACTGGGACCTGGAGACAAGGCCCAGTTTTGGACATAGAACACAGCCCACAGCACAGGGAGATGGGACGCAAAGGAGTGATTTGCAACACTTTTTTTTTGAGTGTTTGAGTTTTTTGAGTGTTTGAGAAGGGACTACGGCGCCGCCACTTTTCTCCCCACAACCACCAAGGCGGGGCTTCAAGGAGCCGCCAGCAGGATGCAGTGGAGGCAAAGACCTGCCTATCCCTGCTAGAGAGCTTCTTTTTTTTTTTTTACCTGAGCCCCTGGCAAGGCCAACATGGATGCACTGCCATGATTAATTCTAGATGATCCTTTCTATTCAGATAAATTCTGAATATATTCTTTCTATTCAGAATATTCAGATATATTCTCCTTTTTTTCATTTGTAACCCTCCACTCTGCTGGATGGGGCACTCTGGTCACTGGTTTGCTTAAACTGTCACATTTAATCCATTCCTTAGATGTACATTCTACACCTCCACTGCTACTTTTTTATCTCTCTCTCTTGAGTGGGCAGACTATATAGTTTCTCTGAGTAATATTATCATCATTTCTTTCTCCTCGCCTCTAACTGTATTCTATGATTTCTCCCTCTTAATCAAGCCTCTTAGTTTCTCTGACTGGTCATTTCATTACCAATTTCACTTCCTCCCTGCCCTGTCATTTCTCTTTATATATGCTCTTCCATCAGCACTGCATACACCTGACTCTTTATTTGCAGTTGGGAATTCTGCTTTTTTTTAGACGGTCCTTTCTCTTTTGGATTTTTTCTTTCCTTTTCTTCTTTTATTTTTTTTATTTGTCTTCCTTCCTCTTTTTTTTGTTGTTTTGTTTTGTTTTTTGTACCTTCCTTTTTTCTTTTTTTTCCCCCTTTCGGTTTGCATGTTTGTTGGATTTCTCTGTGTGTTTGTGTATCTTTGTTCCTGTGTGGTTGCCTATCTTCTTTTCCAGGGCTACCTCAAGAAACAAGAAAAGTACACATGGTGGAGAGTCCCAAATACGACTACTAGTGGGGAAATAAAATATCCAAAGTCTCAACAAGAGAAACCAAGAGACATCATTCAAAGAACACTTCCTGAATGGACAGGTCCTGGACAGTCAAAGAGCCCTCTTTAATATAGCAGCACCCACAGGAGCAGAGTGCATAACAAGCTTTCAAAATTAAAAAGAGATAGAAAGTTAACCAAAATGATGAAACGGAAGAAGTCTCCTCCAAAGAAATTCCAGGAAGAAATGACAGCTAAAGAACTGCTCAAAACAGATATAAGCAACAAAACTGAATAAGCATTTAGAACAATAGTCATAAAATTCATCACTGGGCTTGGAAAAAGCATAGAAGATATCAGAGAAACTATTGCAACGAAGACTATGGAGCTTAAAAATAGTTGTGATGAATTAAAAGATGCTATAAATGAGATGCATAATAAAATGGAGATGTCCAATACACGGATTGAAGAGGCAGAAAGAAGAATAAGTGATTTAGAAGACAAAATTATAGAAAATGAGGAAGCTGAGAAAAAGAGAAATAAACTGATCCAGGAACACAAAAGGAGAGTTGGAGAGTTCAGCAATACAGTCAAACAGAACAATATCCGTATCATAGGAATTCCAGAAGAGGAAGAGAGAGGGAAAGGTGCTGTAAGGGTTCTTGAACAAATTATAGCGAACTTCCCCAATTTGGGGAAGAAAATAGACATTGAAATCCAGGAGACACAGAGAACTCCCCTCAGATGTAACTTGAATCGATCTTTTGCACGACATATCATAGTGAAACTGGCAAAATATAAGGACAAAGAGAGAATTTTGAAAGCAGCTAGGGAGAAAATGGCCCTAACATACAAAGGGAAACCTATCAGAGTGGTGACAGACCTATCTACTGAAACCTGGCAGGCCAGAAAGGAATGGCAGGAGATCTCCAATGTGATGAACAGAAAAAAATATGCAGCCCAGAATCCTCTATCCAGCAAGCCTGTCATTCAGAATAGAAGGAGAGATAAAAGTCTTTCCAAATAAAAATTGAAAGAATTTGTCACCACTAAACTAGCCCTACAAGAAATCCTGAGGGGTACTCTGTGAGGGAAATGTTGCAAGGAATGCAAGGTACCAGAGACACCACCACAAGCATGAATCCCACAAAGGACAGGAGGACTCTAAACCCATATTTTTCTATAATAACACTGAATGTAAATGGGTTGAATGCTCCAATCAAAAGACATGGGGTAGCAGAATGGATTTAAAAAAAAAAACAAAACAAAATCCATCTACTTGCTGTCTACAAGAAACTCATTTTAGACTGAAGGACACCTTCAGATTGAAAGTAAAGGGGTGGAGAAATATATATCATGCTACTGGAAGTCAAAAGAAAGCTGGAGTAGCTATACTTATATCAGATAAACTGGACTTTAAACTAAACACAGTAACAAGGGATGAAGAAGGGCATTATATAATAATTACAGGGTCTATCCTTCAGGAAGAGCTAACAATTATAAGTGTCTATGCACCAAATATGGAAGCACCTAAATATATAAAAGAATTAATCACAAACAGAAACATACTTATGGATAAGAATGTGCTAATAGCAGGAGACTTTAATACACCACTTACAACAATGGATAGATCGACTAGAAAGGATATCACAAAAGAAACAATGGGCCTGAATGACACATTGGACCACATGGATTTGACAGACATATTTAGAACTCTACATCCTGATGCCATGGAATTCACTTTCTTCTCAAGTGCGCACGGCACATTCTCCAAGACAGATAACATACTTGGACATAAAGCAGCCCGGGCCAGATGGCTTCCCTGGGGAATTCTACCAAACATTTAAAACAGAATCAATACCCATTCTCCTTAAGCAATTCCAAAAAATAGAAATCGAAGGAAAACTTCCAGACTCATTTTATGAAGCCAGCATCACTTTGATCCCAAGGCAGACAGAGACCCAGCAAAAAGAGAGAATGACAGGCCAATATCCTTAATGAATATGGATGGAAAAATCCTCAGTAAGATACTTGCAAATCGAATCCAACAGCACATAGGAAGAATTACCCACCATGATCAAGTGGGATTGATTCTTGGATTAAAGGGCTGGTTCAATATTCGCAAATCAATCAATGTGATACATCACATTAACAAAAGAAAAGATAAAAACCATATGATCCTGCGATAGATGCAGAAAAAGCATGTGACAAGATACAGCATCCCTTCTTAATAAAGACCCTCAAAAAAGTCGGGATAGAAGGAACTTACTTAAACATCATAAAAGCAATCTATGAGAAGCCCTCAGCTGACATCAATGGGGAAAATGGGGAAAAACTGAGAGCTTTCCCCCTGATATCAGGAACATTACAGGGGTGTCCACTCTCACCACAGTTGTTTAAGAGAGTGCTGGAAGTCCTAGCATCAGCAATCAGACAACAAAAGGAAATAAAAGGCATCAGAATTGGCAAAGAAGTCAAATTTTCACTTTTTGCAGATGACAAGATACTCTACGTAGAAAACCTGACAGACTTCACCAGAAGCCTACTAGAACTAATCCATGATTTCAGCAAAGTTGCAGGGTACAAAATCAACGTACATTCAAGAGTCTCTCATGGGGTGAGGGGAAGGAGGGTGATGGGGATGGAGGAGGCCACTTGTTGGGATGAGCACTGGGTGTTATATGTAACCAACTTGACAATAAACAATAAAAGAAAAAAATCAACGTACAGAAATCGGTTGCATTTTCATACACCAATAATGAAGCAACAGAAAGAGAAATCAGGAAACTGATCCCATTCACAATCGCACAAAAAACCATAAAGTACCTAGGAATAAACGTAACCAAAGATATAGGAGATCTGTATTATGAGAACTATAGAAAACTTATGAAGGAAATTGAAGAAGACAAAAAGAAATGGAAAAACATTCCATGCTCATGGGTCAGAAGAATAAATATAGTTAAAATGTCATTACTACCCAAAGCAATCTACACCTTCAATGCAATCCCAATCAAAATTGCACCAGCATTCTTCTCAAAACTAGAACAAGCAATCTTAAAATTCGTGTGAAACCACAAAAAACCCAGAAGAGCCAAAGTAATATTGAAGAAGAAAACCAAAACGGGAGGCATCACCACCCCAGACTTTAGCCTCTACAACAAAATATGGTATTGGCATAAAAAGAGACACATAGACCAATGGAATACAGCAGAGAACTCAGAATTGGACCCACAAATGTATGGACAAGTAATCTTTGACAAAATGGGAAATAGTATCCAATGGAAAAAAGACAACCTCTTTAACAGATGGTGCTGGGAGAACTGGATGGCAACATGCAGAAGAATGAAACTAGATCATTTTCTCACACCATACACAAAAATAAACTCAAAATGGATAAAGGACCTGAATGTGAGACAAGAAACCAACATAACCCTAGAAGAGAAAGCAGGCAAAAACCTCCTTGACCTCAACTGCAGCAATTTCTTACTTGACACATCCCCAAAGGCAAGGGCATCAAGAGCAAAAATGAACTATTGGGACCTCATCAAGATGAAAAGCTTCTGCACGGTGAAGGACACAATCCATAAGACTAATAGACAACCAACGGAATGGGAAAGATAGTTGCAAATGACATATCAGATAAAGGGCTAGTATCCAAAATCTATAAGGAACTCACCAAACTTCATACCCGAAAAACAAATAATCCATTGAAGAAATGGGCAGAAGACATGAACAGAGACTTCTCCAAAGAGGACATCCAGATGGCCAACAGACACATGAAACGATGCTCAGCATACCTCCTCATCAGGGTAATACAAATCAAAACCACACTCAGATACCACCTCACATCGATCAGAGTGGCTAATATGAACAAATCAGGAGACTCTAGATGCTGGCGAGGATGTGGAGAAATGGACACCCTCCTACACTGTTTGTGGGAGTGTAAACTGGTGCGACCTCTCTGGAAAACAGTATGGAGGTTCCTTAAAAAAATTAATAATAGAAATCCCTTATGACCCAGCAGTAGCACTGCTAGGAATTTACCCAAGGGATACAGGAATCCTGATGCATAGGGGCACATGTACCTCAATGTTCATAGCAGCACTCTCAATAATAGCCAAAACATGGAAAGAGCCTAAGTGTCCATCAACTGATGAATGGATCAAGAAGAGGTGGTTTATCTATACAATGGAATACTACATGACAATGAGAAAGAATGAAATCAGGCCATTTGTAGCAACGTGGATGGAACTAGAGGGTGTTATGCAGAGCGAAATAAGTCAAGCAACAGACAGATACCATATGTTTGCACATATAGGTGGATTAGGAGAAAGCTAACGGAGAACCATGAGGGAGAAGAAGGGTGAAAATAGTTGGGGGAAGGGAGAGAGGCAAACCATGAGAGACTCTTGAATGCTGAGAACAAACTGAGGACTGATGGGGGTGGGGGAGAGGGGAAAGGGGTTGATGGGCATGTGGGAGGGCACTTGTTGGGATTAACACTAGGTGTTATATGGAAACCAACTTGACAATAAGCTATTTAAGAAAAAATAAATAAATAAAAGCAACAAGAGAAAACAGAACAGTCATATACCATGGAATCCCATAAGTGGATATTTCAACAGGAATTTTGCAGGTCAGAAGGTAGTGGCATGATATATTCAAAGCAGTGTAAAGGAACATCTGCAACCAAGAATACTCTATCCAGCAAAGCTAACATTCAGAATAGAAAGAGAGATAAAGAGGTTGTTGAACAAACAAAACCAAAGGAATTCATGACCACTAAACCAGACTCACAGGAAATGTTAAAGGGGATTTTATGAGTGAAAAGGAAAGACCATAAATCAGAGTATGAAAATATATCTGTAAAAATCAGTCAAAAGATTCACAAAATAAAAGAACATAAAATATGACAACACATACCTAAAATGTAGGGAAGAGAGGAGTAAATGATGGGTTCAAACTTAAGCGACCATCAACTTAATATAGACTGAAATATGCAGAAGATACTACATACAAATCTACTGATAACCACAAACCAAAAACCAATAATCCATTTGCAAAGAATAAAGAAAAACTAATCCAAGTACATCACTAGAGAAAACTAGCAAACTATGAAACATTACAAGAAAAGATCAGAGAAAAACTATGGAAACAAAACAAATAACAAAAGGCAATAAATACATATCTCTCAGTAATTAATTTGAAGGTAAATGGAGTCAACAATCCAATTTTAAAAAATAGGGAAAAAGGGTGACAGAATATATTTTTTTAAAAAGTCCATCTATCTGCTGCCTATAAGAGACTCATTTGAGATCAAAAGACACCCACAGACTGAAAAGTGAGGGGATGTACAAACATTTATCATGCAGATAGATATCAGAAGAAAGCCAAGATATGAAAACTTATATCAGATAAAATAGACTTTAACAAAAAGTCTGTAACAAGAGACAAAGAAGGACACTAATAATAAAGGGGACAATCCAAAAAGAAGTTATAACAACTGTAAATATTTATGGACCTAATATGAAACATCAAAATACATGAAACAGTTAATAACAAACATAAAGGAACTAATTGATAATAATACAATAATAGTAGAGACTTTAATAACCCACTTACATCAATGGAAAGATTATCTAAATTGAAGTAGAACAAGGAAATAATGGCTTTGAATAACACAATGGACCAGGTGGATTCAACAGATATATCAGAACGTCTCATCCTACTATAGCTGAATACACATTCTTGTCAAGCGCACATGGAACATTCTCCACAATATCTCACATATTAGGGCACAAAACAAGCCTCAACATACTCAAAAAGACTGAAGTCATACCATGCATCTTTTCTGACCACAATGGTATAAAACTAGAAATCACCCACCATAAAAAAAATCTGGAAAGACCACAAACACATTGAGTTTAAATAACATACTACTAAGTAATGATTAGGTCAATCAGGAAATCAAAGAAGAAATTAAAAAGTACATGGAAACAAATGAAAATGAAAACACAGGGGTCCAAAACCTTTAGGATGCAGGAAAAGTGGTTCTAATTTTTTTAATGTTTTTATTTATTTCTGAGACAGAGAGGGAGAGAGAGAAAGCATGAGCAGGGGAGGGTCAGAGAGAAAGGGAGATACAGAATCTGAAGCAGGCTCCAGGCTCTGAGCTAGCTGTCAGCACAGAGCCCGACGTGGGGCTCAAACTCACAAATCACAAACCTGAGCCAAAGTCGGATGCTTAACCAACTGAGCCACCCAGGCGTCCCAGGAAAATTGGTTCTAAAAGAGAAGTTTATAGCAATATAGGCATACCTCAAGAATTAAAAAAACAAAAAACAAAAAACAAAAAACTCTCAAATAAACAACCTAACTTTATACCTAAAGGAGCTAGAAAAAGAACAAATGAAATGAAACCCAAAACTAGCAGATAGAAAGAAATGAAGGTTAGAGCAGAAATAAATGATATGGAAACTAAAAAATCCAAAAGTACAGATCAATGATAAAAAGTACAGATCAACATAATACATCTCATCCATAAGAGAAAGGATCAAAACCATATGATCATTTCAATAGATGCAGAAAAAGCATTTGACAAAGTACAACATCCATTCATGATAAAAACCCTCAACAAAGTAGGCTTAAATGGATCATAACTCAACATAATAAAGACTATATATGAAAATCATGGCAAACATTATACTAAAAAAAAATACAACTGAGATCTTTCCCCTAAGGCCAGGAACAGGACAAAGAGGTCCACTCTCACCACTTTTATTCAATATAGCACTGAAAGTCCTAGCCACAGCAACAAGACAACAAAAAGAAATAAAAATAAAAGGTATCCAAATTGGTAAGGCATAAGTAAAACTTTCACTATTTGCAAATGACGATACTATTAGAAACCTGAAAGACTCTACCAAACAGAAAACAAAAAGCAAAACATAGCAATACCCCCAAAACTGCTAGAACTGATCATGAATTCAGTAAAGTCACAAAATACAAAATCAATGTACAGAAATCTGTTGATTTCTATATACTAATAATGAAGCAGTAGAAAAAGAAATTAAGAAAACAATCCCATTTAGGGGCACCTGGTGGCTCAGTCATTAAGCATCTGACTTCAGCCGAGGTCATGATCTCATGGTCCATGGGTTTGAGCTCCACGTTGGGCTCTGTGCTGACAGCTCAGAGCTTGAAGCCTACTTTGGATTCTGTGTCTCCCTTTCTATCCAACCTCCCCCCTCTCATGCTCTGTCTGTCTGTCTCTCTCAAAATAAATAAGCATTACATTTTCTAAAAAAAAGAAAAGAAAACAATCCCATTTATAATTGCACCAAAAATAATAACGTATCTAGGAATATATTTAACCAAAGAGATGAAAGACCTATACCCTGAAAACTATAAAGCATTGATGAAAGAAACTGAAGATGACACAAAGAAATGGAAACACATTCCACACTCCTGGATTAGAAGAACAAATATTGTTAAAATGTTAAAATGTCTATATGACCCAAAGCAATCTACACATTTAATGCAATCCCTATCGAAATACCAACAGCAGTTTTCACAGAACTAGAACTCTAGTTCTAGTATCACAATTCCAGACTTCAAGATATATTACAAAGTTGTAGTCATCAAGGCAGTATGGTATTGGCATAAAAACAGACTACACATAAATCAATGGAACAAAATAGAAAACTCAGAAATGAACCCACAACTATGTGTTCAACTAATCTTCGACAAAGTAGGAAAGAATATCTAACGGAAAAAAAGACAATCTCTTCAACAAATGGTATTGGGAAAACTTGACAGCAATATGCAGATGAATGAAAATGGACCACTTTCTTACACCATATCCGAAAATAAATTCCAAATGGAGGAAAGACCTAAATGTGAGACAGGAAACCATCAAAATCTTAGAGGAGAAGACAGGCAGCAAACTGTGTGATAGCAACATACAAACGTCTCACTAGACATGTCACCAGAGGCCAGGTAAACATAAGCAAAAATGAACTAATGATTCTTCATCAAGATAAAATCTTCTGCACAGCATAGGTAACAATCAACAAACTAAAAGGCAGCCTATGGGATGGGAGAAGTTATTTACAAATGACATATTTGCTAAAGGATTAGCATCCAAAATTTATTAAGAACTAATAAAACTCAACATCCCCAAAAAACAAATAATCCAGTTAAGAGTGGAAGACATGAATAGACATTTTTCTAAAAAAAGGCATTCAGAAGGCTAACAGACACATGAAAAAGTGTTCAACATTACTCATCATCAGGGAAATACAAATCAAAACCATAATGAGATACCACCTCACACTTGTCAGAATGGCTAAAATTAACAACAAAAGAAACAAGTGTTGACAAGGATGCAGAGAAAGGGGAACTCTCTTGCACTGGTAGTGGGAATGCAAACTGGTGCAGCCACTCTGGAAAATGGTATGGAGTTTCCTCAGAAAGTTAAAAACAGAACTAGTCTACAACCCAGAAATTGCACTACTAGATATCTACCCAAAGGATACAAAAATACTGATTCAAAGGGGTACATGTACCCTGATTATATAGTAGCATTATCAACAATTGCCAAAGTATGGAAAGAGCCCAAATGTCCATCAACTGATTAATGGATAAAGATGTGGTATATATATATACAATGGAATATTACTCGGCCATCAAAAGGAATGAATTCTTGCCATTTGCAATGATTTGGATGGAGCTAGAGTTTATTATGCTAAGCGAAAAAAAGTCAGAGAAAGGCAAATACCATATGATTTCACTAATTTAATAAAACAAATGAACATATGGGAAAGAGAAGAAAAATACATGCAAGAGAGAGAAGGAAACAAACCATAAGAGACTCTTAACCAAAGAAAACAGGGGTGCCTTGGTGGCTCAGTTGGTAAGGCGTCTGACTTCAGCTCAGGTCATGATCTTGCAGTTCGTGAGTTCCAGCCCCAAGTCTGACAACTCAGAGCCTAGACCTGCTTTGGATTCTGTATCTCCCTCACTCTCTGTCCCTCCCCTGCTCACACTCAAACTGCAGGTTGATGAAGGGAGTTAGGCAAAATGGGCTAGATGGATAATGGGTATTAAGGCGAGCTCCTGTGTCACATAAATGATTAATCACTAAATTCTACTCCTGAAAATAATATTATTCTACATGCTAACCAATTAGAATTTAAATAAAAAATTGGGAAAAAATATTTAACTAATATAAATGTAGAAATTAAAATTCAGAAAGGTGGAAGTAAGTCCCACTTCCTGCCCTCCTATCCTCATTTCCATCTCTTAGGCTAGCCACTCCAGTTTTCAGGTTTCAGTTATGATTATATCTGTAACTCTAAACAATGATTGTATCTCAATCTTATTTACATATAAGATAAAAATTTTAAACACTTAGATTAACACTACTCCTTCCCCCACTTTTATAGTTTTAGTTATTCCACTGCTGTATAACTTTAAATAATACTTAACTGTTTTTCTCAACCAACCAGTTTTAGAAAATACCTCCACTTCTTTCCAAATTATCAGCTATACTACTACTTTAGTAGTTTGTCTTTCTAGAAATTTGTCCATTTTGTTTGTTGGCAAAAAATTCCTGATAGTGTTTCTTTATAATTTTCTTACTTTTGTACACTCATTAGTAAAATTCCCTCCCTTATTTCAGATTCTAGTTATCTGAATCTTTTTTCATAAGTCAATCCAGCTGTTTGTCAATTTGTTTATTACTTTAAATAACCACCTTTTGGATTCACTGATTTTTTTCTCTATTTTTCTATTATCTATTTTAATTTCTGCTCTAAATCTTATTTCATTCCATCAACTTGTTTTGGGCTTAAATTTTTCTTTTTCCAGTCTAAGTGTGAAAGGTTAAGTTGTTGATTTGTCATGTTATATAATGTAGGCAGTAGAAGCTATATTATTATGCCTCTAAGGCATTGTTTTAGTTGTATCCCATTATGGTATTGTCTTCATATTTATTCATCTCGATGTATTTTCTATTTCTCTTGTGATTTACTTTTGACACATTTAGGAATGGATGTTTAAATTCCACATATTTACATATTTCCCAAATTTCCTTATTTTTTCATTGTAATTATTTTGCATGATTTTAAACTTTAAACTTATTGAGCCTTGTTTTATGACCTAACATATTGCCTAACCTGAAGACTGCTCCATGTGCACTTCAAAAGAAAGCAAATATTTCTGACTATACAAAAGATAAAGGAAAAACAGTCCTCAGTCAGCTTGATCCCATAATTCAAACATAATTAAGCCTACCGGCTAGGGTTTAATTTGGAGATTCAACACTAGCAGTGGTGATATCTCTTTCACAGGGAATTCACATCTTACTACATGTGTTAAAAGTAGCCTGGGGTTATCTAGAAACAGCATTTATCAATCTTATTCACATCATAGGCATGCAAAAAGTAGTAATAGTTACAAGGCTTACTGGAGTAAACAGAAGCAGCTCCTTAGACAACTCTGGCTCTTCCAGGCAATACCCTAACTACACAGAGGTGAAAGGAATAACTAAGCTTTTCCAAACTTCCAGCTTGAATAGGTGATTATGATTACCCTATTTGTAACCTATTCAGAGTAATACCAGCCACTACCAGGTTGAGAAGCCAAACTACAGCACTATTCCCACCAAATGATTCTCAACACCAGCTGTACATTATTTTACTAAGAGAACTTTTAAAAGCCAATGTTCAGTTCTATGCTCCAGATTCTGGCCTTAGGCATCTGCAAGTTTAAAAGCTCTACGGTTGAGGAGGGGCCAAGATGGCAGAACAGCATGGATGTGTTTTGTTTTGTTTTGTTTTTGCATCTCTCACCCCTGAAATGCAATCAGATCAACACTAAACCATCATGCACACATACAAAACTGATTTGAGGATTAACACAACAATCTGCACAACCTGAACCACAGAACTTGGCAGGCACACAGCGCAGAGACGTGAACTGGGAGAGAGAGAAGTCGCAGTGGGCAGGGAGACGTTTTTGCTTGTGGAGAGAGGATGGAGACAGGGGTAGAGTATGGGAAAAGCACCACCACCACTGTAAAGGAGCTGGAGAGAAAGTGGAAACAGCCGCAGGGACTGAACAAAAAAAGGGAGAAAGGAAAAAGGAGAGGGTTTAATTTCCATTAAGACTCTATAAAGAGGGGGAGCACAGCTCAATACCTGGTGGTGTTCTGGTGGGAAGGGAAGATCCCCAGGAGCAGGGAATGAGGTTCAAGGGGTCCTCAGGCCACAAGGGGAGAGGCGGTTCCCCTGCTGGGAGGATATTTGGTAGAGGCTGTGTGGCCACCCCACAGGCAAAGGTCCCAGCGGACCCCAGAGAACAACCACATTCACTGGTGTTGTAACAAGGACATTAAGGGTGAAGCCTCGCACCAGATGTGTTGTGATTTTCCATAAACCCTGAAACACTGCTGCTACTAGATTGTGAGAACATTTTCTGGGGTGGGCTGGCACCCAGCCACAGTGAGTCTCACAAACGTTCCTGAGGGTGGGCTAGCACCCAACCATTGATCAGCAAGACCCTTCCCTTCTCTAGAAGATCTGAGCGAGTCAGAGCCATAGTCCCTCAGAAGTGAGACGTTGGGAAACACAGCCTCATTTGAGATAAAACTCAGGAGGGAGGTGCTGTCTAGCAGCCTGTCAGCTTGGTCACAGACAGTGTAGAAGCAGAGAGTGGACAGAAGCCAGAGACAAAGGAGGGGTGCTTGATTGTGGGTCATAGAGAGCTCAGAGTTCTGATACTAGGGACTGGGTAGCTGAGTGACATCATTTTCACCCTTGCAACGCATGCACATACGTGCCTACAGGAGTCACAGCAATCCACCCCAGCAAGCTAAGCAGCGCCATCTAGTGGAGAATGGAGTCATTACACTAAACCCCACCCATCTGGGCCCACAGCACTCTTGACAAACCAAGTCTCTCCACCTGCTTAGTTTACAGACTATAAAGTGCTTCATAGCTTGACTTCTATGGGAAACCAGATGTAATTTCAATCGTACTTCATTCTGTTTACTGTTCCTTTTATTCATTTTTTCTTTTTATTTTCTTATTCTTGAATACAGAAAGAAAAAAATTTATTTTATTTTCCATTTTTATTAAAAAGATTCTTAATTTTTTTCTACTATATTTTACTTTTTTGTAAATTTCTTAAATTCTATTTTACTTCATCATTTCATTTTATTCTATTTTATTATATTCATTATTTCAAATTTTCAAACGTTTTCCATTTTTTCCTTTTCTTTTTTTCTTTTTTTATCTTTCCCTTTTTTCTCTAATCTGTCAAACTTCTTTCAACAATCAGACCAAAACACACCTAGGATTTAGCATCCTTTATTTGATTTCTTTGTGTTATGTTTAATTTTTTAATCTTAATTTATTTTATTTTATTAATTCCTTTTCTTCCTCCAAAATAACAAAACGAAGGAATTCACCCAAAAAGAAAGAACAGGAAGAAATGACAGCCAGGGACTTAATCAACACAGATACAAGCAAGATGTTTGGACCAGGATTTAGGATCACGATATTAATAAAACTACCTGGGGTTAAAAATAGATTAGAATCGCTTTCTGCAGAAATAAAAGAAGTAAAAACTAGTCACCATGAAATAAAAAAATGCTATAACTGAGCTGCCATCTTGAATGGATGCCACAGTAGCAAGGATAGATGAGGCAAAGCAGTGAATCAGCAAAATAGAGGAAAACTTATGGAGAATAATGAAGCAGAAAAAAAGAGGGAGACTAAGGCAAAAGAGCACAAAATAAAAATTAGAGAACTCAGCAACTCATTAAAAAGGAATAACATCAGAATCATAGAGGTCCCAAATGATGAAGAGAGAGAAAAAAGGGTAGAAAATTTATGTGGCCAAATCATAGCAGAAAATTTTCCTAACCTGGGAAAAGACACAAGACATCAAAATCCAGGAAGCACAGAGGATTCTTATTAGATTCAACAGAAACCGACCATCAACAAGGCATATTCACAAATTTTACCTTCAGGATAAGGTAAATTCAAGTCAAATTCACAAAATATTCAGGAAAGGAAAGAATACTGGAAACATCAAGAGGGGCGGGGGGAAGTCCTTAATCTACAAGGGAAGACAGATAAGGTTCATGGCAGACCAATCCACAGAAATGTGGCAGGCCAGAAAGGAGTGGCAGGATATATTCAATGTACTGAATTGGAAAAATATGCAGCCAAGAATTCTTTATCCAGCAAGTCTGTCGTTCAAAATAAAAGGAGAGATAAAAAGTTTCCCAGACAAACAAAAATGAAAGGAGTTCATGACCACTAAACCAGCCCTGAAATAAATTTTAAAGGGGACTCTCTGAGGGGAGAAAAGATGAAAAAAACAAACAAAAGAAGACCAGAAGCAACAAAGACTAGAAAGGACCAGAGAACACTACAGAAACTCCAACTCTCCAGGTGACATAATAGCAATAAATTCATATCTTTCAGTACTCACTCTAAATGTCAATGGTCTAAATGCTCCAATAAAAAGACACAGGGTAACAGAATGAATAAGAAAAGAAGATCCATCTATATGCTGTTTGCAAGAGACCCATTTTAGACCTAAAGTCACCTGCAGATTGAAAATAAGGGGATGGAGAACCATCTATCATGCTAATGGCTGCCAAAAGAAAGCCAGAGTAGCCATACTATATCAGACAATCTAGATTTTAAATTAAAGACTGTAACAAGAGATGAAGAAGGGCATTATATTATAATTTAGGGGTCTATCCACCAATAAGACCTAACAATTGTAAACATTAATGCTCCAAATATGATAGCACCCAAATACATAAATCACATACAGAAACTCTTATGACACCATAATAGTAGGGGACCTTCAACACTCCACTTACAGCACTGAACAGATCACATAAACAGAAAATCAACAGGGAAACAATGGCTTTGAATGACACACTGGACTGGATGGACTTAACAAATATATTCAGAACATTTCATCCTAAAGCAGCAGAATATACATTCTTCTCAAGTGCACATGGAACATTCTCCAGAATAGATCACATACTGGGACACAAATCAACCTTCAAAAGTACCAAAATATTGAGATCATACCGTGCATACTTTTAGACCACAACACTATGAAACTTGAAATAAACCACAAGAAAAATTTTGGAAAGATAACAAATACTTAAAGACTAAAGAACAACCTATATTCTTTATAGGCTAATCAAGAAACTAAAGAGGAAATTAAAAGGACATGGAAGCCAATGAAAATGATAACATGATAGCCCAAAACCTCTGGGACGCAGCAAAAGCGGTGATAAGAGGGAAGTATACAGCAATCCAGGTTTTCCTAAAGAAGGAAGAAAGGTCTCAGATAAACAACCTAACCTTACACCTCAAAGAGCTGGAAAAAGAACAGAAAATAAAGCCCAAACCAGCAGAAGACAGGAAATAATAAAGATTAGAGCAGAAATCAATATATTCAAAAGTAAAGAACAGTAGAACAGATCAATGAAACTGGGAGCTGGTTCTTTGAAATAATAAAATTGATAAACCCCTGGCCAGATTGATCAAAAAGAAAAAGGAAAGGATGCAAATAAATAAAATCATGAATGAAAGAGGAGAGAATACAACCAACACTGCAGAAATACAAACAATAATAAGAGGATATTATGAGCAATTATACACCAATAAAATGGGCAATATGGAAGAAATGGACAAATTCCTAGAAGCATATGAACTACCAAAATTGAAACAGAAAGAAACAGAAAACTTTATCAGACCCATAACCAGTAAAGAAATAGAATTAGTAATCAAAAATCTCTCAAAAAACAAGAGTCCAGGGCCGGATGGCTTTACAGAGGAGTTCTACCAAACATTTAAAGAAGAGTTAACACCTTTTCTCTTGAAGCTGTTCCCAAAAAATAGAAATGGAAGGAAAACTTTCAAACTCCTTCTATGAAGCCAGTATCACCTTGATTCCAAAACTTTTATCAGTCTTTTCAGCAAATTGTACTGGGAAAATTGGACAATGATATGCAGAAAAATGAACCTGGACCACCTTCTCACCACCATACACAAAAATAAATTCAAAATGGATGAAAAACCTAAATGTAATAGAGGAAGCCATCAAAATCCTAGAGGAGAGAGCAGGCAAAAACCTCTTTGATCTTGGCCACAGCAGCTTCTTAGCAATACGTCTCTGGAGGCAAGGGAAACAAAAGCAAAAATTAACTATTTGGACCTCATCAAGATAAAAATCATCTGCACAGTGAAGGAAACAGTCAGCAAAACTAAGAGGCAGCCAATGGAATGGGAGAAGATATTTGCAAATGACTGATCAGATAAAAGGTTGGAACCCTAAATCTATAAAGAACTTCTCAAACTCAACACCCAAAAAACAAATAATCCACTGTAGAAATGGGGGAAAGGCATGAATCGACACTTCTCCAAAGACATCCAGATGGCTAACGGACACACGAAAAAATGCTCAACATCACTCATCATTAGGGAAATACAAATCAAAACCACAATGATATTCCACCTCACGCTGGTCAGAGTGGCTAACATTAACAACTCAGGCAACAACAGAGGTTGGCGAGGATGCGGAGAAAGAGAAATCTCTTTGGCACTGCTGCTGGGAATGCAAACTGGGTGCAGCCACTCTGGGAAACAGTATGAAGGTTCCTCAAAAAATTAAAAAATAGAACTATCCTGCTACCCAGCAATTTCACTAGTAGGTATTTATCCAAGGGATACAGGTGTGTTATTTCGAAGGGGCACATGCACCCTGATGTTTATAGCAGTGCTATCAACAATAGCCAAAGTATGAAAAGAGCCCAAAAGTCCATCAACGGATGAAAGAATAAAGATGTGATATATATATATACACACACAATACAGTATTACTTGGCAATCAAAAAGAATGATATCTTGCCATTTGCAACTACATTGCTGGAACTGAAGGGTATTGTTCTAAGGGAAATTAGTCCGAGAAAGATAAATATATGATTTCACTCATATGAGGACTTTGAGAGATAAAGCAGGTGAACATAAGGGAAGGGAAGCAAAAATAATACAAAAACAGGGAGGGTGACCAAACATAAAAGACTCTTAAATATAGAAAACAAACAGAAGGTTGCTGGAGGGGTTGTGGGAGGGAGGATGGTCTAAATGGGTAAGGGGCAGTAAGGAATCTACTCCTGAAATCATTGTTGCACTATATGCTAACTAACCTGGCTGTAAATTAAACAATAAATATTTTTAAAATTTTTTAAAAATTAAAAAAAAAAGAAATTTGGAATACATAGAGTAAATAACAGAAGCCATATTCTTAGTGTCACTTTAATAGAGAGATGTAATTTCTATAGATACAAGGGGAGAAGAAGGAAATTGGCTCTGTGCACAATTCCTTCCTTTCTTTTGGTTTTGTTCAATATTTTTTTAAAGAAATAAAAATACTAAAACACTGGGAAAAAATAAAAATAAAAATAAAAGCTCTAGGGTTGATTCTTTTGAGCAAGGGTTGAGAATCATAGCACCTAGTATGGATAGAGCCCACCATGCAGTATCATAGCATTCTACGTTCCTCAGCTTAAGCAAAATAACTAGGAAGAAACCAACAAACTCTATAGTCTGTCCATTCTTCTCTCCTGCCCCACTCAACCCCAATTTCTCTCCACTTACTTAAGGGAAAACCTTTGTATGTAGCCTCCACTATTCACAACTAGTGAGGCCTCCATGTTTCTTTTTCACCCACCTTATGTGGTTTGCTCATATTGCCACCAATGAGCATCTATTGATCCCTACCTATCTTCTGTCGTCTAAAAATACCTAGAAATTGCTGCTCTATTGGTGGTACTGTTTCTTATTTTCTAATGTTGCTATTATTTGTCCACTTATGTTGCATTTCCTTAGTCACTTCAATGAATTTTAAAAAAGGAAAAGGGATGCCCTCTTCATCTCACCATTTTCAAGCCTTTTTTTAATGATTTGTTTTTTATAGAGAGCAATAGCTAGTTCTAATTACTTTGCTTATGTACATTTTTTTCTTGTTCTTAACATTCAGTAACAAACTTCATCAACAATCAATTTCCATTTTCCATTTTCCATTAAAAAAGAGAACACTTCACTTCTGAATCCAAGATAACATTGTTAGTAATAGTATTAGCTAAAGGTTATGACATGTCTCACCATTCATTCAAATTGTTATTCAGGCTCTTATAGAGGACAAGTAGGAGCTTTGCAAAAGTAAAAACTAAGGGTGAGGAGATATTTAGGGAAATAGCTTCAGCTGTTTAGGTCTAATTTATATTTGCTACTAAGCTTACACATAGTCAGATTTATTAATGTCAAAATTAAGAGAAAACATCTATGCTTTTAATAAATCTCCATTCCCCCACTTAAGTAGTCTTGTAGTCAGGGTATAAACCTTAGTTATACAACTACCTGAGGACCTGTTCTGACAGGCGACTGAGGGGGAAAAAAATCAAACATTGGTAGAAAATGCTCATATGCTTCAATAATTTCTGAAGGATTAATAAACAAATTTGGATCCCTCCTCTCATCACTTAATCCCACCCACCCAATTCAATGTACTAAATTTCTGGTATAAACAAGTAATTTAAATAGGACCTTAGAGATGGGTATAACTAAATCAAGTTTTTTAATGCGAAAGCTTGTAGTTGGCAGCCTATATAATAAAAGGTCACTGTGTCAAAACCATGCACTCTCTTTCTTGTTTCCATATTTTATACATGATTTGTGGGGGACGAGAAATGAAATTGGATAAATTCTAAATTCAGTCAACACAAGCAAAAAAGAATAAATTCAAGTATCTTCTTATAAATCAGAAACCATTTTACATAAGGTATGTCAAATGATGTTAAGGTAAGAAAAATGTTTAGCTTATTTAAAACTGTTAAGGGTCAATTTTAGTATTTGATTCCTTAGCTAGTATATTTTTAAATATTTTAAATATATTAGAAAAGTATGTTGTATTTTATATATTTTTCATTAAAGCAATCAATGATTTAATCAATTATCAGAAGTGCTCTATTTGTGAACAATGTGAGACTGTTAATAGCAGCTATGTATAATTTTACTCTCTGTTTAGAGTTTTATAAATTCAAAGTAATAAACACGTTAATTTTCTTATTCTTTCCAAAGGTTTAATTTAGAAAAGAATATTACTGCTTTAAAATTGCAAAATACAGAGTCTCTGCTTAATAACATTTTCAAATTTCTGTATAAAAGCTTGTTGCTATGAAGAGGAGGGAGAATGACAGAGAATAAAAAAGAAAGGAAGAGAGAGAGGGGGAAAGATGGCGGAGAAGTAAGGAGCTCCGTACTTGCACTCGCGCCCATACATCACACAGAAAAGATCTGAAGCCATTGGAAACCTTACAAAACCTGAGAGATTGGGAGACAAAGGACGCAGAATCCACTGAGAGAGCCTTCTAACGTGAGTGCGAACCGGGGAAGATAAAATCGGGCCGGGATCGGAGACTCCAGGGTGGGAGTCGATCCCCCTCTACCCTCTACAGGGAGTGAGAGGGGAAAAGGAGAGAGTCCGAAACAGAAAAACCTCCACTCGGAGGGGGGAAAACCTCCGCTCGGTGCATAGAAAGACCGTACTTGCCAATACCTGCACACCAGGTCCCCTCACGCCAACTGGTCCTGGGGGGAACTGAGCACACAAACTGCTTCTTTGTGCTGGTTCCTGGAGGCAGGACTTCAGAGTAGCGGTGCACCTGCCGCCATTGTAGCTCCCGGGCGGCTGGGGACCCTGAAAGAGCCACGCGGACACCGGGCGTCCGCGCTCTTGGCTGGCTGGAACTCCAGAGGGAAGGCAAAGAACTAAAAACTGGGATATTAGCCTGTGAGTTCGTGTTTCGGGTGACGAGCCATAGAGGGACCCGGTTTTCCTCACTCCAGCGGACTCGGGCTCAGAGCACCCAGCAGGCAAGCCCCCACCCATGCGCGCCAGCCTGACCCAGAG